>NC_082733.1:43222627-43385127 GCF_030144855.1 Hypanus sabinus | reverse complement strand
GTTGGGTGTTGGGATCCTGCTTTTGTGGCAGACAAGAACTCCTGCAGATGCTGGAACACACAAAATGCTGGAGGAACTCAGCAGGTCAGGCAGCATCTTTGGAGGGGAATAAACAGTCCAGCCGAGACCTTTCATCAGGACTGCAAAGGAAGGGGCAGAAGCTAGAATAAGAAGGTAGGGTAGGGGGGGAAGTGAAGGACTACAACAGGCAGGTGATAAGTGAGGAGGAAGGTGGGTGGGTGGGCAAGGGGTAATGGAGAAGCTGGGAGGTGATGGGTGGAGGAGGTAAAGGGCTGAAGAAGAGGGCATCTGATAGGAGAGGGGAGTGGACCATGGAATAAGGGAGGGAGGAGGCCAGAGAGAGCTGCTGGGTGGAGGAGAAGGAGCGAGAGGGGAGTCAGAATGGGAAATGGAAAAAGATAGAAGAGTGAGGGGGTTAATTACCAATGTTGGTGAAATTGATACTCACACCATCTTGTTGGAGGCTCCCCAGATGGAATTTGAGGTGTCGTTCCTCCAGTCTGAGAGTGGCCTCGTGCTGGCAGAGGAGGAGGTCATGGGCTGACATGTCGAAATGGGTGGGAAGTTGAATTAAAATTTTTAATGTTTAAGTATTTTTGTGGATTAGAGAGAGACAGCAACAGTTTTCTCTAGTGGAAAGAGCAACTTTAACTTAGAGCCAGACTGCTCTGGCCTGCTTGACGTACAGCGCTGAGGGGCAGGATATCTCCTGGATGTTGTTGATGTGACGACTCAGATCAACAGGCTTTTGTTGGATATGGACTTTAATGGTGAAGTAGATGAAGTTAAGATACAAAGTGGCTGGCATGATTGTGTAATGGTTAGTGTAACGCTATTACAGCATCAACGACATGGGTTCAATTCCCACCACTACCTGTAAGGATTTGTACATTCTCCCCATGACCGTGTGGGGTTCCTCCAGGTGCTCTGGTTTCCTCCCACATTCCAAAGACAGGTTAGACAGGTGAGTTGTGGGCACGCTCTGTTGGTGCCAGAAGCGTGACTACACTTGTGGACTGCCCCCAGCACATCCTTGGACTGTTGGTCATTGAATCTAACAATGCACTTCACGTGGGTGTATCCTCGTACATGTGACAAATAAAATTAATCTTTAGCCATTAATTAAATGTATGCTAGAACAGGGTTGAGGGGAAGAATGGCCTCCAGCGACTGAGCTGCTCCCCCTTTTTCCAGATGGTGTACAGGTCCATTCCATATCCTTTAATGGGTAGTTGGTGTGGGTCTTAGCCAACTGCAGCCCCTCCTCTCTCTGCACAGAGACCGAGGCTGTGTCTCAGCTGGGCCAGCAGGTCTGCCCTTTGGTAACAGTCCCAGGCTTCAGCAGCGATCAAAGCCAAAGGTCAGTCTGAATTCCAGAGGTCAAGGGCCGCTGACCAGAGCCCAAGTGTGCGAATCCATGAGTCCGCTGGAGGCTGCAGGCCGAAGGTGGCCTCTCCTTGGGTTAGAGGACTGAGTATGTATGTGCGTGTGTGGGTGAGAGGGAGGAACGGGGTTTGTTTCACTGTGTTTGCTTTGTCACTTGGTATGTTGCTTGTGTTGTTCTGTGCCAAGCTTCGTGGGCATGCCATGCTGGCGCTGGAATGTGTGGCGACTCCGGTGAGCTACCCCGGTTGCACCATTGGGTGTGTCGGTTCTCGACGCAAGCAACACCTTTCATTGTATGCTTCGATGTAGACATGGTAAACCCAGGCATTCAGACCCGGCTTGGCAATCATTCTTTACGGAAGGACTGAGCTCGTGCCGCTGCTCTCCTCGTTTGCAGATAAAAAGACAGTTCCCACGTTCTGAAATTTATGTGATAATTGGTTTCCTTGAGTTTTTTGATGTTTTCTTTCTTGAGGACCATTGGCAGGTGGGTGATCTGTTAATCTTTGTGTGTAAAAGCGGGGTTGGGGATTTGGTGCTATGGTCACTGTTCTTTTCTGTGAGTGAGGGGATTGGGGATTGTTATGTGTAGGGGTCGGTGATTGTTATTGTGGCTGTTTCTGCTGTGGGGAGAGGGGGGATTTTGGGGTCTGCGAGTTTTGTTTTGTTTTTTTTTCCTGCTGGTGTTGGGGGGGGGGTTGGTGTGAGGTGATGTCTTTTCTTTTGTCAACACCTATGTGTCTTTCTGTACTTCTTTTCTATCTGGAGAAGACAAGTATCGGGGTTGTGCTATATGTGCGAACTTTGACAATAAAGTGAACTTTTGAAATAAATTTGAACCTGAGATCTGATCTGTGAGGGCTCAGCTTGTGTCCCTAGATAGTGTTCCCTTCAATCTCACTCTCCGCCAAGCTGTTTAGCTCCCACCCGCCCCACCTGCTCACTGAACACAATCCATAATTGCTGTGTATTTAATGTTTCAATTATATTTGAGTAATCCTGTAAATATATTGTTTGATTAAACATTCTTTTGTTTAAATAGTTCATTATGAGTAATTTGTAAAAGTACTTGGATTGCATACATCATCACACTATGTATACACACAGTTTGGAGTGTTGTGTGCAGTTTTGGTCACCTACCTACAGGAAAGATGTAAATAACATTGAAAGAGTGCTGAGAAAATTACGAAGATTTTGCTGGGGCTGGGGTACTTGAGTTACATGAAAGATTGTGCTTTATTCCCTAGAGTGTAGGAGAATAAGGGGAGATTTGATTGAGGTATGCAAAATACTGAGAGGTATAGATAGGGTAAATGCAAGCAGACTTTTCCCACTGAGTTTGGGTGGGACTATAACCAGAGGTCATAGATTAAGGGTGAAAGGTGAAATGTTTAAGGGGAACATAAGGGGAAATTTCTTCACTCAAAGGGTGGTGTAAGTAAGGAACGAGCTGTCAATGAAAGTAGTGCATGCGATTTCAATGTCAATGATTAAGAGAAGTTTGGATAAGTACGTTAATGGGAGGATTATGGAGGGCTGTAGTCCGGGAGCAGGTAGATGGAATTAGGCGGTTTCAATGGCATAGATTAGATGAGCCAAGGGCTTTATAACTATGATTCTAAAATGCTGGAAAAGAACTGATGATGGGCCTTGGCCCAAAACATCAACCATTTATTCCTCTCCATAGATGCTGTTTAGTTCCTCTAGCACTTTCTATGTTGGTCTGGGTTTTAAGAGCAGTAAAGATCTTCATTTCTGATTGAATACTATGGTTACAAAACCATAGGATCCAGAGTCAATAAAAACACAAAATGCTGGCAGAACTCAGCAGGCCAGACAGCATCTATGGGAGGAGGTAGTGACGATGTTTCAAAGGTTTTGGCCCGAAACGCCGTCACTACCTCCTCCCATAGATGCTGTCTGGTCTGCTGAGTTCTGCCAGCATGTTGCGTTTTTATTTATTTCCATCACCTGCAGATCCACTCATGTTGCCTTTGGAACCAGGGTCAATGGCTGTTTGATTGAGGATGAGGCAGCAGCCAATCATTTTATGTAGATTTGTCACTTTCTAATCAGCTGCAGGAGGGCAGGGTGACACAGAAGGAGTGTTAGCAGGCAAATGGCAAAAGGCTAGGGGATAATTGAGGATAATTCTTGGAAAATATCCAATCAGAGTCATGGTGTCTGGGTCACCTGACCAGCCTTCATTGACTGAGACATGACTTTTCTATGAGGTAAAGGCAAGGCAAAGGTTTGAATTAAGGATCACACTCTCTCAATCTGGCAGGTACTGTGGGACACGATTGAAGGGGAGATAGTTATGTGGAATGTAGAAAATGGTTACTTCACTTTGGAGGAGAAGCGGGCCCAGAAGGGAGGAAGTTATAAATACTTGGCTTAATCGTGCCATATTGGTTTAAACGACACATTTAAAACTTGGTAAACATACTTCAGGTGAATGTAGACAGTGTCAACTTCCAGAGAGAGTTTTGTATATGTTATTGAAACGTAGGGCATATGAGTAGAAGAGAAAGCAGACCCAGAAAAGCAATATTGTTACTTTGGATAGTTTGGTGGAGTATGGGTAAGACACACAAGAAAAGTATAGACAAGTATCTAAATCCTTGAAACTTGTTGGATTGTCAGAATCAGGTGTAGTATCACCGGTATATGTCATGAAATTTGTTGTCTTTGTGGCAGCAGTATATTACAATACATAAGAAACTGTAAATTACCGTAAGAAGTAGAGAAAGTAATGCAAAAAGAGAAAATAAAATACTGAGGTAATGTTCATGGGTTCATTGTCCTCAGAAATCTAATGCCAAAGAGGAAGAAGCTGCTGTTAAATTGTTTAATACAATTTAAGTCAATAGCATTGAGTGGTTATATGTTCAGTTATTATTATTATTATTATTATTATTATTATATGTATAATGAGTATTATTTCTCCTTGTGGGTGGTGGTAGGTGTTAGGCCCACTCCCCTGATTCCTCCTCACCCTGCATTTCAGTTTGTGGTGGTAATGCCCCGCCCTCCGTGAGTTGGACTGCTAACCGCCGATAAACGGCAAGAAGATGGAGAAGTTTAAGACATGACTTTGGGAAGGTTCCTGAAGGTTGGAGACTTGTGTGAGTGGGTGGGAGGGTGAATCTGAATCCAAATCAGAATGATTGGAGCTCATCCTTGTTGGCATCCAGATGCATTAGCTCTTCCGGATGAAGCAGCGGACTACACGTGTGAGTGCAAAGCCTTGTCCAACTATCCACAAATATTTATGCTATTGGCCTCGTGCGGTCTTGTATAAAGGGGGGGGGGTCACTATGCAATCAGCAATGTCTGTCGGTAATACCTATTACTGGCTCTCTTGGGAATTTGGTGTGTAGAAATAGGCTCTATGTGTCCTACGTGAGGAATGATTTGGGCAGAATAGTCACAAAGCGGTTCCCACCGTTATCTGTAAGGAGTCAGTACGTTTTCCCCGTGATTCACTTTGGAAGGTTGAACGAAGGCAGTGTAAAGGATTAATGGCAGAGTGGAGAAACAGAGGAACCTTGGGGTTCATGTCCATACGTCCCTCAAAGTTGCCATGCAAGTTGATAGGGTAGTCAAGAAAGCTTATGGTGTGTTGGTCTTCATTAGTCGGGGGATTAATTTCAAGAACTGCAAGGTAATGTTGCAGCTCTGTGAAACCCTGGTTAAACCACACTTGGAATATTGTGTTCAGTATGGAAGGAGCAGAGGAGATTTACTGGGATGCTGTCTGGATTAGAGAGTTTGTCTTATGAGGATGGTTGGGCAAGCTCAGATTTTTCTCTTTGAGAACTGACTTTCCGGAGGTGGATGAGATACGAGGCACAGATCAAGAGAACAACCAGAGACTTTTCCCGGTGGAAATGGCTAATACAAGAGGGCATAATTTTAAGGTGATTGGAGGGAGTTCAGAGGCAGGTTTTTCAGAGAGATTGGTGGGTGAATGGAAAACCCTGCTGGGGTGGCGGTAGAGTCAGATAAGCAGATGGATGATAGAAAAATGGTGATCAATGTAGGAGGGAAGGGTTAGATTGACCTTAGAGTAGGTTAACAAGTGAGCACAACATTGTGGACTGTGTTGTAATGTTCTTTGCCTCTTCACCAAAATTTGCATTTGCTTGATAATCACTCTTCTCACGTACCCTGGTTTTGCAATATAAGTCCTGTTGAGAGTAGAGAGGTCATGTTCCAACTCTACGAATCTCTGGCGAGACCGCACTTAGAGTATTGTGTTCAATTCTGGTCACCTCATTATAAGAAGGATGTGGAAGCTATGGAGAGGGCACAGAGGAGATTTACCAGGATGCTGCCTGGTTTGGAGAACAAGTCATATGAAGCAAGGTTAGCAGAGCTGGGACTTTTCTCTTTGGAGCGTAGAAGAATGAGAGGGGACTTGATAGAGGTCTACAAGATTATGAGAGGCATAGATAGGATGGATAGTCAGTACCTGTTTCCCAGGGCACCAATAGCAAACACCAGAGGGCATTTGTACAAAATTAAGGGAGGGAAGTTTAGGGGAGACATCAGGGGTAAGTTTTTTTACACAGAGGGTTGTGAGTGCCTGGAATGACTTGCCAGGGATGGTGGTGGAAGCTAAATAATTAGGGGTATTTAAGAGCCTCTTGGACAGGCACATGGATGAAAGAAAAATAGAGGGTTTTGGGGTAGTGTGGGTTTAGTACTTTTTTTTAAGGATTATATGGGTCGACACAACATGGAGGGCTGAAGGGCCTGTATTGTGCTGTAACGTTCTATGGTTCTATGGTTAAAGATCTTGGCTCGAAACATCATCTGTTTATTCCTTTCCGTGGATGCTACCTGACCTGCTGAGCTCCTCCAGCAGTCTGTGTGTGTTGCTCTGGATTTCTAGTAGCTGCAGAATCTCTTGTGTTTAAAATAAATGCAAGTTGCTGTTGTTGTTGACAGTGCATGACATTGGATGTGACATGGGAGCTCAGCCTGGTCCAACCTTATTAGCAACTAAATTGGCACCTTATACCTTGTCAATCATGTGTAATACCTTCACTATTGGTGTGACTTAAGCCCTTCAGGCTGAAAGTGCAACAGATAAGGAAGAGGGTTTACTAACAGACTTACAGATGGCAAAATGCTTTCCTACCATATCTGCAAAGTAGGAATGTAAAGGCATTGCACTGTTTATTCTTGCAAATCTTTTTTTATTATGAATAAGGTTTATTTTGGTTAATATATATTTAAAAAATCATGTTTCTGGGCACAGTTATAAAGGGAGCCCTCTGTGGAAATAGATCTTGGTGTCACTGTGCCTGCTTGCCCGCAGAGAGATGCCAGACATTTCATCGGTCAGGGGGCCTGAATTCAGGGTGAGAGGCAGGGATGAGGAGGTGTGTTAAACTCAAAGGGGATGCGTCAGACACAGAGTGGTGGGTACCTGGAATGCTCTGCTAGGGGTGATGGTTGGGGCAAATATGATAGGCTCTCAGGCATATGAATGTGCAGAGAATGGAGGGAGATGAACATTGTGTAGGGCAACGGATTACTTTAGTCAGGCATTTGATTACCTGTTGAATTAGATCCACACAACATTGTTCCTTTTCCATGTTCAATTCTTTGTCCATTCTTCCCAAGCCATTGGGGATTTTACCATTTAGAAAAACTAATCATAAATCAAAACAATATCTAAAAATAAAGTCCCAACGTATTACTTTAAAATTTAAGTTGTGTTTTGGCCATGTTCCACTCAGTCCCATCAGTTTGGGGCCATACAGAGAGAACTTGCAAGGGTGTTGCTGGGACTCAGTTAAAGGGAAAGGTTGAATAGGTTAGGACTTTATTTCCTGGAGTGTAAGAGAATGGGGGGGGGGAGATTTACACACAATTATGAGGGGTATATATAGGGTAAGTGCAAGCAGGCTTTTTCCCCTCAAGTTGAGTGAGATGAGAACTAGAGGCTTATGGTGAAAAGTGAAACATTCAAAAGGAATCTGAGGGGAAACTCCTTCACTCAGAGGGTGGAACGAGCTGCCAGTGGAAGTTGTAGATGCAGGTTCGATTTTAACATTTAGGAGAACTTTGGATAAGTATATGCATGGGACAGGTAAGAGGGCTATGGTCTAGGTGCAGATCAATGGCAGACTAGCAGTTTGATATGAACTAGATGGGCTGAAAGGCTTGTTTTCTTGCTGTAGTTCTCTATAGCTCAATGCCTGACAGAACAAAACCGAAGGACTTGCATTCACACACAAGTGCCTCCTCCAGCATTGTGTAGAGATGCTATTTTGAGCTGAACTGGAAACCCCATCTGCCTTCTCAAGTACTTTGAAGACCAAGGAAGGCTTGCCAAGTAGTGGGAGCTTTCTGTGCATGTATTGGCTCCTGCGTTTCAAACATTACAGTCATGTCATAGTGAAGTACTTTACGACAGCCTGTGGTAGAGCAGGTGCCATTGAACAGTAAAGCAATGTCTAGTTTCTTGTTGTGTTATCAGGTACTGTAATATATTCAGTGTTTTAATCCTTACCGGAATAAAGTGACTTTCTGATACCAGCAGTTTAATGCTTGGAACAGACTGTTGTCTCCCTGAAATTATCGCATCTGACGAGTTTATTTTTCTTGTTATGACTGAATCTTATTGTAAGCAGTCAGCAACAAGATGACAAAATTCATCCAGTGATAAGTGCACCAATCCTTATACGTTTATCATCACTGTATTATGTTCAAAATCTGATTACTCCGTAAACAGACGTTTGCTGTTACTATTGTAAATTATGTTTCTGCTTATTATTACAAAGTGTGGGAAAAGCTCCACTGTCAGTCAGTGGATATTTTATCAGCTTGGAGACCAGGAATGGAACAGCCAATGTTACAGTGCAGTACAGGCCTTTGGTGTGCCAACTTTTTAACCTTCTCCAAGATAATCTGCCCCTTTCCTCCCACAAAGACCTTCATTTTTCTTTCACCCATGTACCTATTGAATCATTTCTTAAAAGTCCCTAATGGACCAGCTTCTACCACCACCCCAGTGGAGTATTCTATGTACCCACCACTCTGTAAAAATACTACCTTGAACAATCCCCCCCATACTCCTCCAATCATCTTAAAATTCTGCCCTCTCGTATTAGCCATTTCCACCCTGAGAAAAGGCTTTGGGTCTCCACTCTATCGATGCCCCTTATCATCTTGCACACCTCTATCAAGTCACCTCTCACCCTCCTTCACTCCAGAGAAAATCGCTCAACCTTTCCTCATAAGACAGTCTCTCTAATCCAGGCAGCATCCTGGTAACTCTCCTCTGCACCCTCTGTAAAGTTTCCACATCCTGCCTGTAATGAGAAGACCAGAACTGAACACAATATCCCAAGTGTGGTCTAAACCAGGGTTTTATAGAGCTGTAACATTACTGTACCTTGTTGCCCTTGAACTCAGTCCCCCGACTATTGAAGGCCAACGCACCACACGCTTTCTTAACCACCCTATCAACTTGCATGGCAATATTATGGGATCTATGGACATGAAAACATTCATTCCCACTTTGCACTGAGATGATTGACCTGACTTTAACACTCATCCTCAGCGTGTGGTTGTTCCTGAGAAGAGTGCCATTAATTGTCACCCATAGATTGGTGAGATTGAGCTTTTCTGACCCATCATTCTCCACCTGATCTGCTTTGTATAGACTGAGAGGTCCATTAGTCAGCTGCAGAAGTTTTGTGGGGTGTGGTAGCAAACTCCATGCCATTGGTACCCCCGTAGCACAATCGGTATGCACCGTGGAGAGAATTCCAACTATCTGGTGTGGACCGGCCACTGCACGGGATCAGAAAAAGCTGCAGAAAGTTTGTAACCTCAGCCAGCTCCATCATGGGCAATATCCTCCCCAGCATCCAGGACACCTTCAAAAGGTAATGACTCAAAATGGGAGCATCCTTTATCAAGAGCCCCATCCCCAGGACATACCCTCTTCTCATTGTTACCTGTAGTCTGAAGACACACACTCAACTTCCCCTCCACTGTCAAATTCCTGAATGGACAATGAACGCATGAACAATACCTCACTGTTTTCTCTCTCTTTTTATATATACTTACTGTAATTTATAGTTTTTAATATTATATTGCAATGTACAAAACAAAATATTTCACAACAGACGCCAGTGACATTAAATCTGATTCTACTTCCTTGAGCTTCAGTGGGAGCTTGGAGGTGACAGGTTTCTCAGGACAACACTCTGGTTCTGGAATGTTGATCCAAAGATGGGAGATCAAATTCCTCTGTGGTAACAGGGGGACCTACCTATCTGTAATTAAATAAAGCTAAACCAAGAAGCTAATACCAGTGGGTGTAAACATGGACCTTTTCCCTGTCTGATTCAAGAAGGATATTTATGTTTCAGACAACAGAGCTGCCACCTGCCAAGCCGCTATTCCAATGGGATCTGGCTGGTTCAGTCCAGAAGATCCTCAAGCTTCTGGATCATTTTCCACCGGCGAACTCGGACCAGCCTGGGCCCTGGATGTTGCAGTCGATGCTGCTGCCTGTGTGCAGGGATGGGAAACATTACAAAAAGGCTCTGCAGTGCCACTGCAGAATAGACATCTGATTACACAAGACTCTCAGGAGGATGTTGGACTGTGGGGGCAAGACCAGGCCCCTGGGGATAATGTCAGCGAGCCTCTACAGTCATGAAGAGCCTCCTTTGCTGTTCTACATGTCTGAACTTTTCTATTTAAGATGGCACTGAGTTGTGGCCTCCAATGAGGTCGCTGCCCAGCTGTGTTTTTTTAAGGTTTGCAGGGATGATTTTGGGGCAGTGAGGGAAGTTGGGGGTCAGGTTAGAGTTTAGGAACATGGGGGAATTAGAAGTCAGCCCAGAGTCTAAGCCTGCGTTCCGCTTTTGGAGATCAGTGACAAGGAGGGGGTCAGATGTCGGGCTGATCAGTGAGGACGAGGGTTTGAGCTGCTGGTGTGTTCCAGGCTCGGAGTTTCCTGCAGGTGGGCGGAACCCGGGCCGTTGGCCCCTCACATGTGACTTGTTAGCGCAAATGACACACCTCACTGTACGTTTTGATGTGCGTGTGATAACCAAATCTGAAGACCAGACATCAAAAAACCATTAACTAATCCTCCAAACTTTCAAATTCCTGCCCCCATAGTCACTTGAATTTTGTAACTGCTGCGCCAGCAGATCGATATTAACCAGGGCTCCGCGGCAAGAGTGTTAATCTGGATAGTTTATTTTAATTACATCCAGTACAGTGAAATTCATGTCATTCCCGTTACCATGGTGAAGCACGGATAGAGGCTCTGCACAGCAACAGCCTCGCTGAATCTAGAATTGCCTGGTTCTATTTTCTGTAGCAGCTCAGTAAGATCACAGCAACATAACTTCTTCCCCCTGCAGATCGAGAAGGTCCAAAGACTCCTGATGGGACTCCATCACCTCCAGAGATCAGGTGAATCCTGTCGTGGAGGAACCTGGGTCATTCCTTCATTATTCAGGGTCACAGAATGTTTGACAACGCACCCAATAGACCCCGTAGAACCCTGAATCAGGATCACTGGCGAGTTGTGAAATTTTATTTTTAATCGAGATGGGGACGGAAGAGGCCTTTCCTGCCCTTTGATCCAAGCCGTCCAGCAAACCTGAGCCTAATCATGGGACATTTTATAATGGCAATTAACCTGCCAACCGGTACGGCTTTGGACCGTGGGAGGAAATCCACACAGTCACGGAGAGAATGTACAAACTCCTTACAGGCAGCGGCGGGAATTAAACCTGCATCTCCTGTATCGTAAAGTGTTGTGCTAGCCACTATGCTACCGCGTTGTTTTGTTGCAGCAGTACCTGGAACTAAGTAATAATAAAAACTTTGAATTACAACAAAATACATATAAAAAAGAAAATTATATTAAATAAGTAATGTAAGAAGGGAGGGTAAAAATAGAGGTAGTGTTCATGGGTTCATTGTTCATTCAGAAACCTGATGGTGGAGAAGATGCTTTTCCTGAAAGCTGAGTGGGTGTCTTCAGGCTTCTATACCTCCTCCCTGTCTGTAATGAGTTTGTACGTTCTCCCCGTGACTGCATGGATTTCCTCCGGGTGCTGCAGTTTCCTCCCACAGTCCAAAGAAGTATGGGTTAGGACTTGTGAGTTGAGGGTATGATATGTTGGCACTGGAAGTATGGCGGCATTGTATTGGTTGTTGATGCAAATGATGCATTTCACTGTTAAACACACAAACCACTGGAGGAACTCAGCAGGTCAGGCAGCAGCTGTGGAAATTAACAAACAGTTGACGTTTCGGGCCGAGACCCTTCATCAGGACTGGAGGGCTAGGAGGAAGAGGACTCCCTTCCACTTCACTGTATGCTTCGATGTAATAAAAAATCCTTAAATCTTTAATGAACACACCCAACAAGTGGTTTTAAAATGAAGTCAGTGAATCCAGCATGGATTGGGCAGTCAGTGCTTGTATCCCTGGTCCCTGATCTCTGATCACATTATCCAGTGGGCGATAACAGTGCCACCTTTCGCTCAGTCTCCTGTTTGGGTGTAATTGGGTGGCACAGCCTTGACAAGACTGAAGAGTCTGTTACTGTGCTGAATCTCTAAATAAGTAAATAAAATAAAGTTTGCAATATAAAGAAAAGTCACAGCAAACACTGGAAGAGATTGTTTTGACATAAATGATGACTGAAAGTAATAAACCATAAATAACCTCAGAGTTCAATGGTGTTGCTTGAGAGGAAGATGAACTTGTTCCCCAGTGCAAAATGGAAGGGTTAAGTTCTGATCTGGAACAGCCCAACAGCTGACAAATTATCCACTGGTGATAACAGTGTCTTTCAGTCAGTTGATAGGACTCGTTGGGTGCATGTAATTGGGCAGAGAGGGCTCTTTGGGCTGGTGGAGCCTGTTACTGCTGTATCTCAAAACAAAATAAAAAAGGATATTTTTGCAGTCTTGTAGCCTGATCTCAAAGTGGCCTAATATCCTCGTAGCGCGAACACTCGAGATGAGGATAATGTTCTCGTGAGGGGTTGTCTACTGGTGGGTCCTCAGCTGGCTGTGGAGGCTGATCTGGGATCCACAGAACTGGGTGGATTCCCTCAATGGAGAACACCTGAGAGTGACTTTGTTTAATGTGCGGAGGCTGATGCATGGGCAGCCACCACACCATCCTTGACAGAGCGGGGTCAGGGTCCCATGGCATGGAGTGACAGATGACTGAGGACACCCTCGATCCCTCAAAACTAATCTACAAGCTGCAAGACCGTGGCCTCAGTATCTCCTTGTGCAGTTGCCTCCTCAGTTCCATCATTTGCCAGTCAGTTCAGATTGGCAACTTCTCCTCCACAGCCTCCACCAGTACAGGAGCAGCACGAGGCTGTGTGCTTATCCTCCTGTTCTTCACTAGAGTGTTTCAGTGGGAACAGGGAGAGACATTCGGCACCACGTCAGCGTAACCGTTAGCAAGACGCTATTACAGCGTAGGGCGTCGGAGTTCAGAGTTCATTTCCGGTGTTCTCTGTCAGGAGTCTCCCACCCCGTGGAATGCGTGGGTTCTTTCCGGGTGTCTAAATACATGCCAGTTAGTAGGTTAATTGGCCATTGTAAATTGTCCTGTGATTAGTTTAGTGTGAATCAGGGGTTGCTGGGGGGCGGGGTTTGAAGGGCTGGAAGGGTCCATTCCGTGCTGCGTCTCTAAATCAATAAAGGCTCCAGAGGCGAAGGCCTTGGCGGCTGAAGGGCAGGTTACCAGGTGATAGTTACAGTGCAGGATGAGCAACAGGCTCAAGGTGGGGAGGAACAGTGATTCTTTAGACCAGGGGTTTCCAACCTTTCCTATGCCATAGAGTCTTACCATTAACTGAGGGGTCCGTGGACCCCAGGTTGGGAACCCCTGCCTCAGACCATAAGAACAGGAGCAGGATTAGACCATCTGGTCATTGAGTCTGCTCTGCATTACATCATCCCACACACAATTTTGCAGGAACTCCGCAGATCAGGCAGCACCTATGAAAAGGAATGAAGAGTCGATGTTTCGGGCCAAGACCATTCATCAGATGAAGAGACTTGGCCTAAAATGTCAACTTTTTTTTCTTTTTCATAGATGCTGCCTGACCTGCTGAGTCCTTCCAGCATTTTGTGTGTGTTGCTCTGGGTATCCAGTGGCTGCAGAATCTGTTGTGTTTATGATTTGCCATTCCGTCATGACAGATATATTCATCATCATCATTGTGTCCTGCGCCATATGACGTAGGCTATTTGTGGGTTTGCTCTCTCTATCCATGACCATGACTGTTCTTGGCAAATTTTCTGCAGAACTGATTTGCCATTGCTGCCTTCTGGGCAACGTTTTTACAAGACGGGTAACCCCAGCTGTTATTGATACTCTTCAGAAATTGTCTGCCTGGCATCAGTCGTCACATAACCAGGACTTGTGATACACACCAGCTGTTCATACAACCATCCACCACCTGCTCCCATGGCTTCACATGACCCTAATCAGGTGCTACACCTTGAACAAGGGTGACCTGCAAGCTAGCGGAGGGAAGGAGTGCCTTACACCTCCTTTGGTAGAGACATATCCCCACCCCATCACCCAGCTAATTTATTATCCCTCCCAAATCCCATTCTCCTGCCTTCTTCCTATAACCTATTGCTATTGGAGATGGTGTAGAGGAGGTTTATGAGAATTATCCTGGGAATGAAGGGGTTAATGTATACAGACAGACAGACATACTTTATTGATCCCAAGGGAAATTGGGTTTTGTTACAGCCGCGCCAACCAAGAATAGTGTAGAAATATAGCAATATAAAACCATAAATAATTAAATAATAATAAGTTAATCATGCCAAGTGGAAATAAGTCCAGGACCAGCCTGCTGGCTCAGGGTGTCTGACACTCCGAGGGAGGAGTTGTAAAGTTTGATGGCCACAGGCAGGAATGACTTCCTGTGACACTCAGTGTTACATCTCGGTGGAATGAGTCTCTGGCTGAACGTACTCCTGTGTCTAACCAATACATTATGGAGTGGATGGGAGTCATTGTCCAAGATGGCATGCAACTTGGACAGCATCCTCTTTTCAGACACCACCGTCAGAGAGTCCAGTATGAGAAGCGTTTGATGGCTCTGGGCCTGTGAGTGAGTGAGATATTGCATCCTAACTGTCTAGATACACAAGCCTGGGCAGTACAATATGGAGAGCAAGCTGTAGCCCATGTAGCAGTCTCCCCCTCTCCATGTATCTGATGAACCCAAAGGAACGGCAAAGACCGATACAGTTCAGTACCAGCAGCGTCGCAGGAGCTGCCATTCAGCGCTGAACTTGGAGATTCCAGCTCCGGTTTTTCTCCTTGGGATTTACTCCTGAAGCCTTCCCCAAGAGTGGGGTTTGAGATCAGAGTTTCGCTTCTCCTAGATGAACCACCAACCATGGTTGACAGGCCTCATCAACCCAAAGCAACTGGTTCTGAGGCACTGGTAACCCACCTCTGCCCCTTCTCTGTCAGTACCACCAGGCTTAGTAGCTAGTCTACACGTGAAGGCCAGGAGCTGGATTTGGTTGCCAGAGGCTATTGAGGTGCATGTCATTGGAAGTATTTAATAAGTAGTGGGAGCTTCTCCCTATTATCATCCCCGGCTATAACAACCTTAAGGAATTAATACTGGGCTTGTACTCACTGGAGTTTAGGAGAATGGTGGCTGGGGGTGCAGATTTCACTGAAACCTATCGAATATTGAAAGGCGCATGGAGTGCACATGGAGAAGTTGTTTTCATTAGTGAGAGAGTCTAGGACCAGAGGGCATGGTCTCAGAATAGAAGAATGTCCCTTTCAACCTGTAATGAGGAGGAATTTTTTTGCTAGCGGGTGGTGAATCTGTGAAATTCATTGCCACAAACGGCTGAGGAGGCCAAGTCAGTGGGTATATTTAAAACAGGGGTTGAGAGATTCTTGAATAGTAAGGGTGTCAAAGGTTACAGGGAGAAAGCAGGAGAATGGGATTTGACAGGAATGGAACGGCAGAGCAGACCTGTTGAGCCAAATGGCCTGATCCTGCTCCTGTGTCTTACGGATGTGGTTAAGTAGCCTCCTCAATCAGCCTTTCACACAGTATGTAGACACACTGTCTGGTCTCTCCACTCCTGCATCCTGTGGTAGTGTAGTGGTTCGCACAATCTTCTTCCAGCTTCGGGAGTTGGAGTTCAGAGTTCAATTCCAGAGTCCTCTGAAAGAATGTGAACATATGGGTTTCCTCGGGGCGCTCCAGTTTCCTCTCATAGCCCAAAGACGATCATTGTAAATTGTCCCGTGATTAGGTTAACGTTAAGTTAGTGGTTTGCTGGTGGTGCAGCTTGAAGGACCGACAGGTATCTCTAAATAAATAAATAAGGACGACCTTCTGTCATTTTGCATTTCTATCAACCTTCTCTTGTCTGTCTCTGACCCCCTGAAGTTTGTTCCTGTTTTCGTGCAATTCCTTCGTTTGGCTTCCTGCAAGTACTTAAAGCTTGCCCTCTCTGCCAAACCAGATGACAAACATATCCCAGCTTTAGACGTGGTCCTCATTCCAAGCACCCAGGAACATCAGGACAAACTTCGCTCCGTCTGAGAAACAGCCACTCACCACTGAGCAATGCTTTATCCGATTTATGAAGAATTAGCTTTGTATGATGGAGCTTTTAAAAACACACAGAGTGAACATTTTGTGTAACTGTCAGTTCATATCTGCGGTAATTACAGAGCTCAGGATTCCTGCAGACCTCGTTTCCCCGCCCTCCCTCTCCCGATCTTTATATAGACCCCAGCAAGATACACAGCATCCTCTGCCAGATATCAACGGTTATGGCAAGTGCAGTCTCACAGTCAGTAGTAGGTGTATCCGGAATGTTCTCTCCTGAAACCCACTCCTACATCACGGTGACTGCGTTTATAACCTTCTTCAAAAGCTTAGTGGAGTACCCTGAAATGGTGCGTCAGGTGCCATATAAAGTGCCTCTTTTTAATCAAAAGGAGGACATTTCTAAGTCTGAGATCAATACAACATAGAACAGGACAACCATGATGTTATGCTGACCTTTTAACCTACTCCAAGATCAAATTAACCCTTTCCTCCCATATAACCCTCCTTTCACGTGTCTCTATCAGAGTCTCCTAAAAATGTCCTTAATGTGCTTGCCTCTACCACCACTCTTGGCAGTGTGCTTTTTCTCATAAAGAAAGCTAAACTCTAAATCCCCCTATACTTTTATCCAATCACCTTAAAATTGTATCTCCTCACATTAGCCATTTCCACCCTGGGGAAAGTCTCTGACTGCCCACTCTGTCTATGCCTTCTTTCATCCTGTACATCTCTAACAAGTCTCCCCTTGTCCTCATTCACTCCGAAGAGATAAGTCCTAGCTCATTCAACTTTTCCTCATAAGACATGCTATCTAATCCAGGCAGCATCCTGGTAACTCTCCTCTGCACCCTCTCTAAAGGTTTCACGTTCTTCCTATAATGAGGAGACCAGAACTGAGCACAATACTCCAAGTGTGGTCTAACCAGTCTTATAGAGTTGTGACTTTCCATGCAGCTCTTGAACTCACTTTCCCAAGTGATGTATGAGGTGTAAACAAGGAAAGACATTCTTGCCATAGAGGGAGTACAAAGAAGGTTCACCAGATTGATTCCTGGGATGGCAGGACTTTCATATGAAGAAAGACTGGATCGACTAGGCTTATACTCACTGGAATTTAGAAGATTGAGGGGGGATCTTATTGAAACATATAAAATTCTAAAGGGATTGGACAGGCTAGATGCGGGAAGATTGTTTCCGATGTTGGGGAAGTCCAGAAAGAGGGGTCACAGTTTAAGGATAAAGGGAAAGCCTTTTAGGACCGAGATGAGGAAAAACTTCTTCACACAGAGAGTGGTGAATCTGTGGAATTCTCTGCCACAGGAAACAGTTGAGGCTGGTTCATTGGCTATATTTAAGAGGAAGTTAGATATGGCCCTTGTGGCTAAAGGGATCAGGGGGTACGGAGAGAAAGCAGGTACAGGGTTCTGAGTTGGATGATCAGCCATGATTATACTGAATGGTGGTGCAGTCTCGAAGGGCCGAATGGCCTACTCCTGCACCTATTTTCTCTGTTTCTAAACTTTGGGCAGGTACCAGGGAGAACTCCCATTCTCTCTGAGATTGTTCGGGAGGATCAAAAGAGTGAAAAAAAAACTCTTGGAGCAGCTTAGCTGGAAGTCCCTGGCACCCCATCCAGAGCTGATTAACTTCTCAGACCCCAGCTCCAGAACCTGATTACCCATAAGACCATAAAACATAGGGGCAGAATTAGGCCAGTCAGCCCATCGAGTCTGCTCCTTCATTGCATCATAACTGATTTGTTATCCCTCTCAACTCCTGCCGCCTCCAGTAAACTTTGACGCCTTTACTAATTAAGAACCTGTCAACCTTAAATATATCCAAAGACTTGGCCTCCACAGTCACCTGCAGCAACAAATTCTACTGATTCACCACCCTCTGGCTGAAGGAATTTCTCCTCATCTCTGTTCTAAATGGGCGTCCCTTGGTTATGAGGCTGTTTCGTTGTGAAGTTGTAAAGATACAATTCTTGGCAACAATGTGGCCTATACTCTTTAAGAATGTTAACTTTTGTAATCATTGTGTGCCTGAAATTCCTAACAGCAATGTGATATGAGGGCATAAAAAGCAGGTAATTACAATTTCAGGAAATAAAAATTTGCAGCAAAAGTCATGTTTCAGAAAAGTCTGCCTTCACTATTTCCACATCAACAATTATAAGTATGTAACATGGACTCCCCACAACAGGAAACGTCCTCCCCATGTTCACTCTATGCAGACCTTTCAATGTTTAATAGGTTTCAGAGAGATCCTTCCCCCCATTCTTCTAAACTTGGTACATGTTAACCCTTTCATTCCTGGAATAATTCTTGTAAACCTCCTCGGGACCCTCTCCAATGCCAGTACATCTTTTCCTAGATAAGAGACCCAAAACTGCTTGCAGTACTTCAAGTGTGGTCTGACCAATGCCTTATAAAGGCTCAACATTACATCCTTGCTTTACGTCTCGAAATGAATGCTAACATTGCACTTGCCTTCCTTACCACCAATTCAACCTGTAAATTAACCTTTAGGGAATCCTGCACAAGTACTCCCAAGTCCCTCTGCACCTCAGATTTATGAATTTTCTTCCCATTTAGAAAATAGTTATCTTACTACCAAAGTGCACGACCAAACACTCCCCACACTGCATTCCATCTGCCACTTCTTTATCCATTCTTCCAATCTGTCTTAGTCCTGCTGCAGTCTCCCTACTCCCTCAACACTACCTGCCCCTCCAACTATCTTTGCACTGTCTGCAAACTTACCCACAAAGCCATCAATTCCTTTGCCCAAATCAATGATAAGTAATGTGAAAAGAAGTGGTCCCAACTCCAACCCCTGCAGAACACCACTTGTCACCGGCAGCCAACCAGAAAAATCTTACTTTATTCTCACTCTTTGCCTCCTGCCAATCAGCCAGTCTACTATCCTTGCTGTAAGTAACCTTCCTGTGGTGAACTATGTGCCTGTCGGGACACGCCCCTGCTGACTGCTCCTGTGGCTCCTCCCACAGGCCCCTGTATAAAGGAGACCTGCGGCCTGAAGATCGGCCTCAGTCTCCAGGACCTTGTATGATAGACACTCACTCCTGGTTCCTTCTTCCAGTCAATAAAAGCCGATATCTCGCCTACGTCTCAGAGTGAGTTATTGATGGTGCATCACTTCCCATAATACCATCTTGTTAAGCAGGCTTGTGTGTGGCCCCTTGAAAAAGGCCTTCTGAAACTTCAAGTGAATAACATCCACCTTTGTCTATCTTACCTATCTTTATTTCCTCAAAGATTTGTCAGGCAAGATTTCCCTTAATGAAACATTTTATGATGTCCCTTCAAGTACCCTGAAACCTTGTCTTTAATAATTAGACTCCAATGTCTTTCCCACCACTGAGGTCAGACTAACTGGCCTGTAATTTCCTTTCTTCTGCCTCTCTCCCTTCTTGAAGAGTGGAGTGACATTTGCAATTTTCCAGTCCTCCGGAACCATTCCAGAACCTAGTGATTCTTGAAAGATCATAGATAATGCCTCCACAATCTCTTCAGCCACTTCTTTAAGAACCCTGGGGTGTAGTCCATCTGGTCCAGGTGACTAATCTACCTTCAGTAGCTAAATACTCAAATGGCAAAATAGACATCCATGGCTGACAAGGGAAGTCAAAGCTAATGTAAAAGCAAAAGGGAGTGAATACAACAAAGCAAAAAGTAGCAGGAAGATAGAGGATTGGGAAGCTTTTAAAAGCTTACAGTAGGGCAACTAGAAGAATCATTAGGAGGGAAAAGGTGAAATTTGAAATCAAGCTAGCTAACAATATTAAAGCGGATAGCAAAGGGTTTTTACAAGAATGTAAAAAAATAAGAGAGATGAGAATGGATAAAGGATTGTGAGAAAATGAGGCTGGAGAAATAATAATGGGGGACAAGAAGATGGCAGATAAAGTAAATGAGTATTTTGCATCAATCTTCACTGTGGAAGATGGTAACAGTGTGCCAGATGTTGAAGGGTGTGAGTGAGGGAACAGAAGTGAGTGCAGTTACTATTACAAGAAAGAAGGTGCTCAAAAAGCTGATAAAGCCTAAGGGTATGTATGTTAGTTGGACCTGATGAACTGCACCCTAGGGTTCTGAGAGAGGTAGTGGTAGGGATTGTGGAGGCATTAGTAATGATCTTTCAAAAATCATTGGACTCTGGCATGCTGCCAGAGGACTGGAAAATTGCAAATGTCATTCCACTCTTTAAGAAAGGAGGGAGGCAGCAGAAAGGAAATTATAGACCAGTTAGTCTGACCTCAGTGGTTGGGAAGTTGTTGGAGTCAATTGTTAAGGAAGAGGTTATGGAATACTTGGTGATACAGGAAATGAAAGGATTCCTTGAGGGAAAATCTTGCCTGACGAACGTTGGAATTCTTTGAGGAGATTACAAGTAGGATAGATAGATAGAGGGGAATAAGTGGATGTTGTATATTTGGATTTTTAGAAGGCCTTTGACAATGTGCCACATGTGAGGCTGCTTACCAAGAGCCCATGGTATTTCAGGGAAGGTTACCAAGAGCCCATGGTATTTCAGGGAAGTTACTGGCATGGTTAAAGCATTGGCTGATAGGTAGGAGGCAACGGGTGGAAATAAAAGGATCCTTTTCTGACTGGATGCCAGTGACTAGTGCTGTTCCACAGAGGTCGGTGTTGGGACCGCTTCTTTTTATGTTGTATGTCAATGATTTAGATGATGGAATAGGTGGCTTTGTTGCCAGGTTTGCAGATGATATGAAGATAGGTGGAGGGGCAGGTAGTGTTGAGGAAACAGGTAGGCTGCAGAAGGACTTAAACAGATTAGGAGAATGGGCAAGAAAATGGCAAATGAAATACAACATTGGAAAATGTATGGTCATGCACTTGGGTAGTACAAATAAATGTGAGGACTATTTTCTAAATGGGGAGAAAATCCAAAAATCTGAGATGCAAAGTGACTTGAGAGTCCTAAAGTTTGATTTGCAGGTAGAGTCAGTGGTGAGGAAGGCAAGTGCAATGTTAGCATTCATTTCAAGAGGTCTAGAATACAAGAGCAGGGCTGTGATGCTGAGGCTTTATAAGACACTTGTGAGGCCTCACCTTGAGTATTGTGAATAGTTTTGGGTTCCTCTTCTAAGAAGAGATGTGCTGGCATTGGAGAGTTCAGAGGAGGTTCATGAGGATAATTCTGGGAATGAAAGGGTTATCTTACGAGTAATGTTTGATAGCCCTGGGTCTGTACTTGCTGGAATTTAGGATGGGGGGGGGGGGAATGTTGAAAGACCTAGACAGAGTAGATGTGGAAAGAATATGTTCCATGGTGGGGGAGTCTAGGACAACAAGACACATCCTCAGGAAAGAGGGGCAACCATTTAAAGCAGAGATGCAGAAAAATATCTTTACCAAGAGGTGGTGAGTTTGTGGATTTTATTACCACAGGCAGCTGTGGAGGAGGCCAGGTTGTTGGGTGTATTTAAGGCAGAGCTTGATAGGTTCTTGATTGGACATGGCATCAAAGGTTACGGGGAGAAGGCCGGGGAGTGGGGCTGAGGAGGGGGAAAAAGATCAGCCATGATTGAATGGCGGTGCAGACTCAAAAGGTCAAATGGCCTAATTCTGCTCCTATAATCTTCAGACTTTCCAGCTTCCCAAGAAACCTTCTCCTCAGCAACTGCACTCACTTCTGACTCCAACACTCTCGAATTTCTGGCATTAACCATAATCACACACAAAATGCTAGAGAAACTCAGCAGGTCAGGCAGCGTCTATAGAAGAGAATAAACAGTTGATGTTTCAGCTGAGACTCTGCATCAGGACTGGAAAGGAAGGGGGAAGAAGCCCGAATAAGAAGGTGGGGGGGGGGGTAGGAAAGGAGTATAATTTGCCAGGTGACAGGTCAGGGGGAAGGTGGGTGGGTGTGGGAGGGCAAATGAAGTGAGAAGCTGGGAGGTGATAGGTGCAAGAGGTAAAGGGCTGAAGAAGTAGGGTTCTGTTAAGAGAGGAGAGCGGACCATGGCAGGATGGGAAGGAGGAGGGGTACCAGAGGGAGGTTATGGATAGGTGAGAAGAGTAAGAGGGGAGCCAGAATGGGGAATGGAAAAAGAGAGAAGGGGAGCGGGAGAAATTACCAGAAGTTAGAGAAATCAATGCTCATGCCATCGGGTTGGAGGCTACCCAGACGGAATATGACATGTTGCTCCTTCACCCTGAGAGTGTCTCTATCGTGGCAGTATAGGAGGCCATGGACGGACATGTCAGAATGGGAATTGGAGGGAGAATTGAAATGGGCGACCACCAAGAAATCCCTGCCTTCTGTGGCAGGTGGAGCGAAGGTGCTCGACGATGCAGTCCCCCAGTCGACATCAGGTCTCACGGTAGAGCAGGCCGCAGCCACAGCCGCCGTGCCCTGCCTCACTGGCAGGAGTGCTTACCTCAGAGGCTAACAGACAACACAGCATCTTCCGTGTCACATCAGTACTGAGGTGGGAACAATCTAACACACGCTGAACAAATATAGGAATAATTACGCCAGAACAATTTCATTTAAATCCATTTATAGGCTGCACGTGGAAAAGAACTTGAGATGGACTTCAGATCTTGAAAGAGGACCTAGCAGCTTTAGTTAGAGCATATCCATGGTGGAATTGTACCGGAATCATCTGATTTCTAAAGATAGCGTCTCCTGATATTATTCACTTCTAAGGAGCCAAAAGAATACACTCTGGTACATAAAAGTACATTTAGGAAATCTTTAATTGGTTACCAGGGAAACAAATCCACAGTACTATAATTAACTAGAACATCTTGTAGCTGAAATAAATAAATTGTTTTTAATCAACTCACTCATTAATATTTCCTCAATGACAGTAAGTAGCACCCATAATTCAGTATTTGTTAGAAATGGTTGCAGTTCAGACACTTCCCTGTCACTTTCCTGATACAGTGGTGGCTGTTACTGAGCCATGAATTCAGGATGTTGTTCAAACACCAACCCAGCACGGTTAGTGAGAGTCTCCGAGCACATGGTCTCCACACTGGGGCATGCAGAGGGAGGGGCACACCCAGTAAAAGGGGCTGAGAAAGTGTGTGGAGAAGACAAGTGAAGTTCTCTGAGACATCTCCCCCCTCCCTTCTCCCTCTCCCCTCTTCCCCCTCACCCCTCATTCCTCACCCCCTCTCCCCTCCCCTCCTCTACCCCTCTCCCCTTCCCCTCTCTCAATCCTTTACTCTCTCTCCCTCTCTCTCACTCACTCTCTTTCTCACTTTCTCTCACTCTCTGTCTCTCACTCTCTCTCACACTCTCTCTCTCTCTCTCTTACTCACTCTCTCTGTAACACACATACACAAACACTGCAGATGAACTTTTTCCTGTGCATTAGACCCCACACTGGCAACAAACAATTCCACGGGAGGTCACGTGTTTAAGGGACGATGATTCTTGTTGAACAAAGCTGTTGGATGGGGTTGGCGCCAGTGCGGCGGTTAGCGTAGTCGGTGACCCGGGTTCGCTTCCCGCTGCTGCCTGTAAGGTGTTTGTATGTTTTCCCTGTGACTGTGTGAGTTTCCTCCAGGTGCTCCAGTTTTCTCCCACTTTCCAAAGACGTACAGGTCGGTGGGTAATTGATCGCATAGATGTAATTGCGCGGAGTGGGCTCGTTGGGCTGGGAGGGCCAGTTACCCATAATGCACCCACATTGGATACCTTTCTGTGAGGTAGGGTAGTTTACCAAGAAGGTGCAGCATTGGGAATAATCTGCGTCCCAATTCGTGCTCTGTTTCCTTGATGTGGACTGGAAAGATTAGAGGCAGTGATTTGCGTGCTCAGGGTTGAAGGTTGCTTCTGTTATGGTTATTACTCTATGAGCTTATTGAGCAAGACAGTGAATCTCTGGGTTGTATACGGTGACATATCTGAACTTTGATAATAAGTTCTTTTTTAACTTTGAGCTTATCCTTGTCATTGCTCAAGTGAAGCAGTTTGATGAGTACATTTCCTAGCACGGGTAGAATTGCAGGAAGTGGTTACATTAGAACAAGCCACAACCGTGGCCATCACTGTGTAGTCAGTGTTAGAATGTGGGAAGCACAGCTTGCATGGTAACAGCAGTGTGTTGGGGGCCAGGTTACTGTGTATGTTCTCAGTGATATTAGATGGGGCTGGGACGCCGAGGAGCTCCCCCCCCCCACCTCTTCATCAGACAGATGCCATGGCACATCCTGCTTTCACGTAAATGGGCAGACGGAAACGTGCAGAGATGCCCCTCCATTTCGACAGCACATGTACTAAAGTTGGAGTGATACCGAGAAGATTAGCATGACTCCTACGCAAGGATGACATGCAGATTGGTGAAGACTTTCGTATTTGATTAGGGTTGGCACAGTAGCATAGTGGTTAGCGGAACACTCTACAGCGCCGACGACCCGAGTTTAATTCCTGTCGCTCTCTGTGGGGAGTTTGTACGTTCTCCCCGTGACCGCGTGGGTTTCCTCCAGGTGCTCCGGTTTCCTGTCCCGTTCCGAAGATGTCTGGGTTCGGAAGTTAATTGTGATTGGGCAGCGAGGCCTCGTTGGGCCGGAAGGGCGAGTTACCCGCTGTATTTCTAAATCAATGCGTGCGGCTCTCCTTCAGTGTCACCCTGGGGATTAGCTGAATCCCCAGCCTCCTGTCTCCAACAGTCAGCACTAATCCAAGGCGGCACATTCTGAGCCTTGTCGAGCACCTTCACTCAGTCCACTGCGCCCATTTCAACCTAACTTCCCATCTTCACTTGTCAGTCCATGGCCGCCTGTACTGCCACGGCGAGGCCAAGCTCCAGGTGCAGGAGGACCACTTCATATTCTGTCCGGGTATCTTCCAACCGGATGGTACAAACACCGATTTCTCCGTATTCTGGTAAATTCTCACCCCTCCCACTTTGCTCTTTTTCCATCCCCATTCTGGTTCCCCTCTCACCCCCTCTCTCCTCACTTGCTCATCACCTCCCTCTGGTGCCCCTCCTCCTTCCCTTTCTCCCACAGTCCACTCTCGTCTCCAATCAAACTCTTCCTTCTACAGCCCTTTACTTCTTCTACCTCTCACTTCTGAGCTTCTTATTTCATCCATCCCGCCCCCATCACCCCTCTTCCCCCTCACTTGCTGTTGGTTAAGATTTCCAGCATCTGTAGAAACTCTCATTTCTGTAGGGCCACGTAAAAGTGAAGGGTTAGATTAATCTCAGAGTAAGTCGAAAGGTGGCACATTGTAATTTTCTATGTTCTTCGCTCATCCATGTGGTTACATGATACAAAGATGATAGAGTTTTTAATTATCCACAACAATTAGTTTCTGTCAACAAGTCTACAACAGTCCCAGGAGAAAGAAGCTTTGGGAACCACAAATTCACAGATTTGGGCCTGCTGAATTTGTGCTAGAAAGGATTGGAGGCTCCCTCAGCACCGGGTACTGTCTCACCTGAGGGGTGGGGTTGGACAGCCCTCAGTGTGTATGGCCATTACATCTCCCAGGCTGTTGTCTGTGCCGAGACAGTGCCCTCATTTTGAATCTTCTGCTCTAGTGGGCTGTACGGTCTGATTACTCCAGGGATACGTGACAGCGCTGCTTGGTGTACGGTGATGTCACCAACCCCTTGCTGGATAATTTTAAACTCTGTCTCCAGACTCAGTAAACAAGTCAATAAGTGCAGTGTAGTGTCAAATGCTCAAGCACTGCAGCGCTTAGCAAAAGATGTGACCAAAATTCCTTCAAAAAACTGCTTAACTTTAGTTTGAAGATCAAGCTAAAACAAAGGGATTAGGTTTAATTGTCACATGGACATCGAAATGTGTCGTTTTGCGTCATTGGCCAACGTGGTCTGCAATTG
The DNA here is from genome assembly GCF_030144855.1 of Hypanus sabinus. Taxonomy (NCBI): domain Eukaryota; kingdom Metazoa; phylum Chordata; class Chondrichthyes; order Myliobatiformes; family Dasyatidae; genus Hypanus; species Hypanus sabinus. The sequence goes on along the minus strand of NC_082733.1, from coordinate 43,359,220 downwards.
TCGTTACGCTTCTGGTGCCAACATAACATGCCCACAACTTACGAACCCTAATTCATACGTCTGGGGAGGAACCTACAGTCATGGGCACTGGGAGAACGTGCAAACTCCTTACAGTCAGCGATGGGAACTGAACCCTGATCACCGGCACCGTGAAGCCTTACCCTAGCTGCTACACTAACCTAGCACCCTGGCACATTAAAATGTTCATAATGTTGTCAGATTCCACGTGAATCTCTTCCTAAATCCATACATTCTTTGCACAAATTATGCTATCAAAAAATATTCTGAGACGGAGGTGAGAAAGAGATCTGTCTGAAGCACATTGGACTTCCAAGCATGAGGAGTTTCTGCAAGTGAATGCGGCTTTACGTGCTGACGGATGCACTGAAATTCAGTGAAACCCCAGCAGAGGGTCCTCTCGCCACAGCACACGCAGTGGAAGGAGCACCTCTCAAAGTCAAAGTCAATAGGCCACTGTAACGTAGCAGTTAGCAAAACACTTTAAAGCACCAGCGATGGGGTTTGACTCCCCACTGCTGTCTGGAAGGAGTCTGTACCGCATGGGTTTCCTCCCACTTTCCAGTGACATCGAGTCTGGGTCAGTGAGTCATGGGCATGCTACGCTGGCATTGAAAGCTTGGCAACCCTGGGGCTCCCCAGTACAATCCTCACTGATTTGACATAAATGACACTCTTCACTGACAAATAAAACTAACCTTTAATCTTTAAAGTCAAACTCAAGTTAATTGTTATATGCACAAGTACATGTGTGCAGAGGTGCAAAGTAAGCCTTCAGCAGCATTGCAGGCACAAAGCATCAGATCAGAAGCATTTGCGAGAAAAACATGAAATGAGGTTGAGGGAACTCGGGCTTTTCTCTATAGAGTGAAGGAGGATGAGAGGTGACTTGATAGAGGAGTACAAGATGATGAGGCATAGATCGAGTGGACAGCCAGACTCTCCCAGAATGGAAATAGCCAATATGAGGGGCATTATTTAAATGTGTTTGGAGGAAAGTATAGGGTTTGCCAGAGGTAGGTTTTTTAAACTCAGAGAGTGGTGAGTGTGTGGAATGCCCTGCTAGGGGTGGTGGTAGAGGCTGATACATTAGGAACATTTAAGAGACTCTTAGATTTACACATGGATGAAAGAAAAGTGAAGGGCTTTGTGGAAGGGAAGGGTTAGATAGATCTTAGAGTAGGTTAAAGCTCAGTACAACCTCACGGGCTGAAGGGCCTGTACTGTTCTATATTCTAAATCCTGTGATGAGCGCTGGTTGTTTCAGGAACGGAATGGGACGTGGTGGTGAGGGGCTTCAGGGTTCTGTACTCCCTGCCTGATGGGAGCTGTGAGAAGATGCCATGGGCCGGATGGTGGGGATCACTGATGATAGATGTTGCCTTCTTAAGGCAGCGTCTCCTGCAGATAAAATCGATTGCCCACAGAATGTTAGGACTAAACACTGATGCCATGCTGACATGCGTAAACGTGATAAGCATATACAATGATGATCTTAGCACAGCGAATGATGAAAATGTCACGTTCTGTTCATATAACAATATACTTCAGTAAGGTATATTTTTGTGAAAAGTTCTGTACTATAAAACAGGCCACGCACTACTATTTTTATTTATTGAAAGATATAGCTTGGAATAGGCTTTTTCGTCCCTCTGAGCCACACCACCAGCAGCCTGTGAAACCCTCGATTTAACCCTAATCTAATCACGGGACAATTTACTATGACCAATTAACCTGCCCAGTACGTTCTTGGACTGTGGGAGAAAACCCATGCATTCCATGGGGAGGACACACAGACTCCTTTCAGGGGATGCTGGGGTTGAATGCCAAATTCCGATACCGTGAACTGTCGTAGCGTCACGCTAACTGCCACGCTAGTGTGGTGTCCATTCTAGACCATCCTGTAAGTGTTATTCCCAACTAATGCTTCAACTGTTTTACAAAGGCATGGATGTATACGTACACCCAGCCTGGCTGATGCATCTGGGAGAAGGGAACTCTCTGAAAATCTCTGTTACATCAGGGAACAAGAGGAAGTCAAACACTGAAATGAAAGTAACACACACAAAATGCCACAGTAACTCAGCAGGTCAGGCTACATCTATAGAAAGGAATAAACAGTCAACATTTCCGACCGAGACTCCTCATAAAGACGGGAAAGGAAGGGGGAAGAAGCCAGAATAAAAAGGTGGGTTGTGGAGGGGGGGAAGAAATACAAGGTGACAGGTGACAGGTGACAGATGAGACCAGGTGAGGGGGAAGGTGGGTGGGTAAGGGGGAGATGAAACTGGGAGGTGATGGTTGAAAGAGGTAAAGGGCTAAAGAAGAAGGAATCTGATAGGAGAGGGGAATGGGCCATGGAAGAAAGGGCAGGAGGGGAGGTGATGGATAGGTGAGGAGAAGGGAAGGGGTGAGAGAGGAGCCAGAATGGGGAATGGAAAAAGAAAGAAGGGGAGCGAGGAGAAATTACTGGCAGTTAGAGAAATTGATGTTCATGCAATCAGGTTGGAAGCTACCCTGATGGAATATGAGGTGTGGCTCCTCCACCCTGAGAGTGGTCTCATTGTGGCAGTTCAGCAGGCCATGAACTGACAGGACACGCCCGCTGCTGACTGCTCCTGTGGCTCCTCCCACAGACCCCTGTATAAAGGCGATTGGAGGCACTGCTCCTCCCTCAGTCTCCAGGATGTTGTGTGTTGGTTTCTTGCTGCTGACGGTGCTTTCTTCCAGCTAATAAAGCCTATCACTCGCCTCACGTCACCGAGAGTTATTGATGGTGCACCACAGGGCGGAATGGAAAATGGGAAGTAGAACTTAAATGGGTGGCCACTAGGAAACTCTGCTTGTTGTGGATGGAACGAAGGTGCTCACCAAAGCTGACGCAGGAAACAGGAAATTAAATCCTATTCTATGGCTAAAGCCCTCACAACCATTGAGCACATCTACATGAAACACTGTCACAGGAAAGCGGTATGAACACCCACCATCCAGGACATGCTCCCTTCTCACTGCTGCCATCAGGAAGAAGGCGCAGGAGCCTCAGGACCCACACCACCAGGGTCAGGAACAGTTATTACCCCTCAACCATCAGGCTCTTCAGCCGGAGAGGATAACTTCACTCAACTTGTCTCACCCCATCACTGAACTGTTCCCACTGAACCCGGTTCACTTTCAAGGTCTCTTCATCTCATGTTCTCAGTATTTATTGCTTAGTGTGCTGTTATTATTCTTTTTTTTTGTATTTACACAGTTTATTGTCTTCTGTACACTGGTTGAATGCCCTAGTTAGGCGGTCTTTCATTGATTCAGTTATAGTTATTATTCTATAGATTTGCTGAGAATGCCCACAAGAAAATGAATCTCTGGATTGCATTTGGCAACATTTACTTTGAACTTTGTGCTGTTGAACTCCTACCACCATTAGAAAGTTCCCATGAACAGCAATGGCTGATTAAACGTGGCAGTGATAGGTAAGATATGGTTTACTGGAGAACATGTCTCCCTTTGATCTTCATTGATCAGAGCACCAACACCTCCTGCGTCTTGCTGACAGTCAGAGGTCCACTGCTGAATGTAGCTTCTGAAGCCCACGCTGCAATGAACAGAAGGTACATGACGATGGTGATGGGGCGTGTGGATAGGACAGGAGGAAAAGGGCTGTAACATCTGCACATTTTTTTGAAAGGTGAGTTAAGATTGAAATAAGCACAAAATGCAGGAGGAACTCAACAGGTCAGGCAGCGTCCATGGAGAGGAATAAACAGTCGATGTTTCAGGCCAAGATAGTCCTGATAAAGGGTCTCGGCCTGAAATGTTGACTGTTTATTCCTCTCCATAGATGCTGCCTGATCTGCTGAGTCCCTCCAGCATTGTGTGTGTGCGTTGCTCTGAATTTCCAACATCTGCAGAATCTCTTACTAAAGGTTGAAAGTTGCCCCCCAAAAGGAGGAACACCTTTGAGGGGCCAAATGGCCTTCCTGGCTATATGAATGATTAAACCATTAGACACAGGAGCAGAATTAGGCCATTTGGCCCATCTAGTTCATATAACAGTTGTAATACATGGACTTTGATGTCTGCACGTGACCCTCCTGGTAATCCAAAGTTCAAAGTAAGTTTATTATCAAAGTACATATATGTCACCATGTACAACCCTGAGGTTCATTTTCTTGTGGGCATTCACAGTAGAATGAAGAAACACATTAGAATCAATGAAAAACTGGACGAAAAGACTGACACACAACCAATGTGCAGAAGTAGACAAACTGACCATTGGTAAATAAACAAACAAATAATTAAGTGAACCTGAGAAGTGGAGTGTTTGAAAGTGGAACTATAGGTTGTGGGATCAGTTCAGAGATGTGTTGAGTGAAGTCATCCACACTCCATCATTAACTGCCCCTTCAATCATTCATGAATTGCACCTTTTCCATTCCTTTAGAACACAGAGTGTGCAGCTTTGTGGACTAAACATTGCACCTTCTGAGCAGAAGATGTTATTGTCAGTTTCTGTACAGGAGTTCTTTCAGCCTTTTCATTTTGCAGTGTGAATCTGAGCCACACAATATCAATGGGTTTCATCACACTCTTGCTCATATCTTGCAGCCTCTGTGCTCTTGCCCACATTTCTGAACGCTGCTGATTATTTCTCTACACTTTTGCTAACTTCCTTGCAAAAAAAAATTGTATTGATAGGCTTTCTTTAAATAAACAAATAGATTTTTACAATGGACCACGTTGAAAGTGAGCAAAAGCTCTCTCAAGCTGTGTGCTTTCTTGCGATTGGCATTTGAAGAGCTTGTACTTGGTGAGAGTTATTCCTATCAGAGGTCTTATGGCAGGGTTGCGTCCTGCTGTTAGTTATCTGCTTGGTATCTCCTGTAGCACCACCTGAGCTCTCCACGCTCTCCCTGCCAGCCCTCCCTTCAGCTGTCTGTAGCCCCCAAGCTCCTACGTTCTTTCACTTCAGAATGTAAACAAAGGCATGGAAAGATCCTGTAAGCAGCAATGAGGAAAATCTGGCAGCAATTGATGAAGGAAATGGATTGAAGTCTTCCTTCGTTCATACCCAAGCAGTGCAGCAACAACTCTTGGGTCTTCCTGATAGGTTATCGATTGTGTGTGAACTGTGTTCAGCCACACGCTCACGAGGGCCGGGTGAACCGATCCTGCTACTGGGGCAACACAACAGCATAATGCTTTACAGCACCAGCAGCTCATGTTCCATACCCGCCGCTGACTGCAATCTGCCTGTGACTACATGGGTTTCCTCTGGCTCTCGTTTCCTCCCACAAAGCACTGCCTCTCCATCAATGCAGCGTACTGCCCCTCCCACAGTGTGACCCTCCCTCAGTACTGCCCCTCCCACAGTGTGACCGTCCCTCAGTACCGCCCCTCCCACAGTGTGACCCTCCCTCAGTACCACCCCTCCCACAGTGTGACCCTCCCTCAGTACCACCCCTCCCACAGTGTGACCCTCCCTCAGTACCGCCCCTCCCACAGTGTGACCCTTCCTCAGTACCGCCCCTCCCTCAGTACCGCCCCTCCCACAGTGACCCTCCCTCAGTACCGCCCCTCCCTCAGTACCGCCCCTCCCACAGTGACCCTCCCTCAGTACCGCCCCTCCCACAGTGACCGTCCCTCAGTACCGCCCCTCCCACAGTGTGACCCTCCCTCAGTACCGCCCCTCCCACCATGCGGTTCCGGACTGAATCACTCTGAAGAACTTCAAGTAGCCGGTGGAGCTGCACTGCAGGGGAAATGCATCAGTGACGATCACAACCCAAGTGGGTGCTGGGGACAGTGTGCAATTCTCACCACACCTCCAGCACCAACAATGCATGCCTATCACTCACTAACCCTAAACTGTAGGTCTGTGGGCTGTGGGAGGGGCTGGAGCGACCCACACGGTCACGGGGAGAACATACAAACTCCTTACAGACTGCAGCAGGAATTGAACCCGGATCGCTTGGGCCGTAATACCGTTAGACTAACTGCTACGCCACCAATCTTTGCGATTATTATCGTGATGATTGCAGATGTAGTTAATGTTTAACCTCTTTAACACTGAAAAACTGTTTGGATTTTTAAAAATTTTAATAAGCAACTAAGTCTGTTTACTAATTGTAGAAATATGGTAAGCTGGTAAATTGGTTTATTATTGTCACACGATCTGAGGTAAGTGAAAAACTTGCTGTGCTTTACTGTTTACAGATCAACTCTTTACACAGGGCATTGAGGTAGAACAGAGCTGCAGAGGAAGTGCAGTGCAGGTAGACTGCTTTGCGGAGTCTGCCCGGTTTCTATCAGGACCTACTGAGAGTCTGGAACATGGTCGCCTCAGGCCAGGAATCCCCACCTCTGGCGGAGGGCGGGGTCCTGGCCGACCCTTGCCCTACCTCAGTGGCTGTCGGTGCGGCTCAGTTGTGTGGACCAACTCAGGCCGAGCTGCTTGTCGGGCCCAGACCCCGCAATCTTCTCCGGGAGCCGTGTCCACACAAATTGGGCTGTCTCTCATCAATACCCACAGTCCCATTCAGGGATGCAAGTAGGAGGTATCTGTATGGGCTGCTACTCCACTTCCTCCACTTCCTTGCCCTTGTCCACCATCCCGACACGCCATGGCGGTCGGTCCTTCCACCCAGAGGTGAGGAGGGTACCCACTGGAAGTCCCTTTATGCCGGGGTTCTTCCCATGCACCTAGGGGGTCTCGGCTGGAGGGTACTGCATAGAGCGGTGCCCTGCAATAAGTTTTTCAGTTTGTACATGGATCTCCCACCCGCATGCCACTTCTGTGGGCTGGAGGAAACCGTGTACCACATATACATGGAGTGTGTGAGGCTGCAGCCTCTTTTTGCGTATTTGCGTGGGCTGCTTCTCGCCTTCTGGCTGCATTTTAGCCCCACCCTATTTATATATGGTCATCCAGTGAGGAGGGGGGCATGGAGGGATGAGGATGTCCTAGTCAACTTGCTCCTGGGGCTGGCAAAATCCGCAATCCGAGGGTCTTGGAAACGGGTGGCAGGAGGATCTCCCCGGGCAGACTGCCTGGCAATGTTTAGGGGGTATGTTCGAGCCCGGGTAAATATTGAAAAAGAACACGCGCAGTCCACAGCGGCCTTAGAGGAGTTTCGAGACCGTTGGGATCCGCAGGGTGTAAATGCCATCATGGATAGAGATGGCAACATTCTGGTGTAATGTCTATTGTCTATTTGTAGTGCAGTAATTGTGTTTGCCACTGTCTTGTATATATTGTATAGCACCGATATTTGTAATAAAGGATTTTGTAATAAAAAAAAAGACAGTGAGGTGCAAGGTCATAATAAGGGAAATTCAATAGTTGTACAAGAAGCTGTCCTCGAGCCTAATGGTACATGCACTCAGGCTTCCGTATGAGGAGGAATTTCCTCAGCCAGAGGGTGGTGAACCATTGTCGTAGATGGCTTTGGAGGACAAGGCAGAGGTTAAGAGGTTCTTGATTAGTCAGGGTGTGAAGGGGTAAGAGGAGAAGGCAGGCAAACAGTGCTGAGAGGGAAATAGATCAGCCATGATGAAATGGTGGAACAGAATTGATGGGCTGAATGGCCTAATTCTGTCCTATCCCTTATGGTCTTCTGCCCAGTGAGAGAGGAGGAAAGTGAGAATATCCGGGGTGGATGGGTCTATGATTATGCCGGCTGCTTTATTGAGACAGTGAGAAGTGTAGACAGAGGCCATAAGAGAGGAGCCTAGTTTCTGCTGAGCTGTGTCCACAGCTCTCTGCAGTATTCGTAGCTAGTTACTATACCATGCTGTGATGCATTCAGATATGATGCTTTCTGCGCTGTGTCAATAAAAGATGGGAAGGGTTGACAGGGACATGCGGAAGGTCTTTGCCTCCCGAGGCATTGGTGAGTTTTCTTGGCCCTGACAGCTACATGGTTGGACCAGGACAGACTATTCATGATGTTCACTCCAAGCAACTGGAGCGCTTGACCTCAGCATCAGGCAATAGGCAGGGAGGAGAGGCTATCTGGTGGAGCCAGGATTCTCCTAGTCCAGGGTGAAGGTCTTGCTGCCTCTCCGAACGGCTACAGGAGGGTGGGATTTGGTGATAATGGTGGTATTGGAACTGGGAGGTGATGTTATGGAACTTTCTTGGGTATCTGTTTGTTGGGGCTGTTCTGAGAGACTCTGTTATTTGTTTCCTGCAGTATTACTTCACCATTAACTTTGGCCATGATGCCCAGAAAGCCCTGGAGCTGAGAACAGAGGACGTGAAGGATTGTGATGACTGGGTGACAGCGATTGGCCATGCAAGGTAGGCTCACCTGGTTAGTCTCCAACCTCCCTCTCCCTCAACCCCTCCACTGTGGTCAGTCCTCCACCTCTCTCTCCCTCACCTCCCTCTCTGTCAACCCCTCCACCCTGGTCAGTCCCCCACCTCTCTCTCCCTAACTTCCCTCTCCCTCAAACTCACTACCCTGGTCAGTCCCTCAACTCCTTCTCCCTCAACCCCTCCACCCTGCTCAGTCCCTCACCTCCCTCTCCCTCAAACTCACTACCCTGGTCAGTTCCCCACCTTCCTCTCCCTCAGCCCCTCCAAACTGGTCAGACTCCTACCTCCCACTCCCCCAACCCCATTACCCTGGCGATACCCTGCCTTTCTCTTAACCTGGGTATCCAGCTCACTCCATTTCCCATCTGATGATGCTGTGAAATTTGCAGCAGCAATACAGAGCAATACCTTAAAAATGACTATAAATCACAGTGAGAAATGCACAAAAAAAATTGGTGCAAAAAGAGAGCAAAATAGTGAGGTAGTGATCGTGAGTTCATGGACTGTTTGGAAATCTGCTGGCAGAGAAGAAGAATCTACTCCTAAAACATTGAGTGTGTGTCTTCAGGCTCCTGTACCTGCTCACTAATGACAGTACCTGTGAAGAGAAAAGGGAGGATCAGGGCTCTTCAGGATGGATGCTGCCTTTTGAAGATGTCCTCGACTGTTGGAAGGCTCGTACCCACGAGGGAGCTGCCTGAGTCTTCAGTTCTGTGCCATGGCCCCTCCATACCAGATGGCGATGCCACCAGTCAGAATGCTCCGTAGGAATTTGCTAGAGTCTTTGGTGTCATACCAGTCTCCTGAAATGCAGCCTCTAGCTTGCCTGTAATTGTAATCACATCAATATGTTGGGCTCAGAATAGACCTTCAGAGATGTTGACACCCAGGAACGTGAAGCTGCTCACCCTTTCCACTGCTGATCTCTTGATGATGATTGGTGTGTGTTCTCCTGCTTCCCCTTCCTGAATCAACTGTGGTCTAGGAGTGACAGGTGACAGAAAACAGGATTGTTGCACCAACAAAGGAACAGTGAGTTTACATTTTCAGTTTCCCTATGCAGCACACCCGGGCTTCCACACCTGGTGTGGCCACATCAATGGAGAATGATCATTGTGATTGATCAACACTCCATTACCGTCAACCCACAGCCTGCTCTTCAGTCTCGATGAGGACACTCTCAGGCTGGAGGAGAAACACCTCATATTCCATTTCGGTAGCCTCCAACCTGATGGCATAAACATCGATTTCACCAGCCTCAGGTAATTTTCCCCTTCCCCTTCCTTCTCCTTTAATTCCTTACTCTGGCCTCTTACGTCTTCTCCTCACCTGCCTATCACATCCTCAGGGTGTCCCTCCTCCTTCCCTTCCTCCCAAGGTTACTCTCCTCTCCTACCAGATTCTATTTTTTCTAGCCCTTGGCCTTTTCCACTTATCACTTCCCAGCTTCTTACATCATGCCCCATTCTCCATTCACCTGGCTTCACCTAAGCTTCTAACTTGTCTTCCTTCCCCTCCTCACACCTTCTTATTCTGGTTTCCAGTCCTGATAAAGGGTCTCGGCCCAAAATATCGACTGTTTATTTCTTTCCATCGATGCTGCCTGACCTGCTGAGTTCTTGCAGCGTTTTGTGTGAGTTGTTCCATTGTTGTTGCACTAAGTCACTCATCATCGTAATCGTTATGTGCCATGTCGTATGACATCATCATTATGTGCTGTGCCATTTGACATCATCATTACATGCTGTGTTGTATGAAGTAGGTGATCATGGTCTTTCCATGACCATGATTGTTCTTGGCAAATTTTTCTACAGAAATGGTTTGCCATTGTCTCCCTCTGGGCAGAGTCTTTACAAGACGGGTGACCCCAGCCATTATCAATACTCTTAAGGATTGTCTGCCTGCCGTCACTGGTCACATAACCAGGGCTTGTGATATGCACCGGCTGCTTGTACGACTGTCCACCACCTGCTCCCATGGTTTCAAGTGACCCTGATCAGGGGCTAAGTAGGTGCTACACCTTCTCAAGGGTGACCTGCAGGCTAGCAGAGGGAAGGTGTATCTTACACCTCTTTTGAGAGAGATGAATCTCCACCCCACCACCCACAGCACGTCACTATCAGCAGAGGTTAGCAAACAATACAGCTCAGAGGGAGGTTATAAACACAAGAGATTCTGCAGATGCTGGAGGGCCAGAGGAACACACACTAAATGCTGGAGGGACTCAGCAGGTCAGGCAGCGTCTGTGGAGAGGAATAAACAGTTGACATTTCAGGCTTCATCAGCATTTTATCAAGGGAGGATGTGGAATCCGTCATATCTGTACAGACTTTCTAAAGAACCAGCAAGGAATCCCTGCAAATCATCACATGTCCAGTACAGTTTTGATTTTATACAGTTACTTCACTTTGTTGGCTCTTTTCGAAACGGCATCCTATTACAGTCTAGACAGTGGTTGAGATTGATCACTTGGATAACAGAGCTGTAGTGTAGAATTGTTTACCTGTGTAGTGCACTATATGCATTTTAATTACATGTTATTAACATTTTTATGATAATATTTTGTTCTACGTGCTGTGTGTGATATACGTATTGTGGGTGCACCGTGGTCCGGAAGGACAGCGTTTCGTTTGGTTGTATACGTGTAGACGACAGTAAACCTGACCTTGAATTTGCATTCAATAACATAACTGCCCAGACAGAAAAGCAAAGCCAGTCAGTGGAACAACAAAACGCCGGAGGTTCGCAGCAGATCCTTCATCAGGATTGTTAAGGAAAGGGGGAGGAGGATCACAAGCTGGCAGGTGACAGGTGAGACCAGGTGATGAGGTAGGTGGGTGGGGATGAAGTGATATGCTGGGAGTTGATACAGGTGGAAGAGGTAAAGGGATGAAGAAGAAGGAATCTGGTAGGAGAGGAGAATGGACCATGGGAGTAAGGGAAGGAGGAGAGACATCAGATGAATCAATGTTTTTGCCCTCTTACCCCTTCTCTTCACCTCACCTGCCCATCACCTCCTTCTGGTTCTCTTCCTTTTTCCCTCTTTCCCATGGTCATCCTTCCACTCCTACTAGATTCCTTCTTCAGCCCCCTACCTCTTCCACCTGTCACCTCCCAGCATCTCTCCCCCACCCACCCACCTACCCGCTCACCTGTCACCTCCCAGCATCTCTCCCCCACCCACCCACCTACCCACTCACCTGTCACCTCCCAGCTTCTCTCCCCCACCCACCCACCTACCCGCTCACCTGTCACCTCCCAGCATCTCTCCCCCACCCACCCACCTACCCACTCACCTGTCACCTCCCAGCATCTCTCCCCCACCCACCCACCTACCCACTCACCTGTCACCTCCCAGCTTCTCTCCCCCACCCACCCACCTACCCACTCACCTGTCACCTCCCAGCATCTCTCCCCCACCCACCCACCTACCCACTCACCTGTCACCTCCCAGCTTCTCTCCCCCACCCACCCACCTACCCGCTCACCTGTCACCTCCCAGCTTCTCTCCCCCACCCACCCACCTACCCACTCACCTGTCACCTCCCAGCATCTCTCCCCCACCCACCCACCTACCCACTCACTTGTCACCTCCCAGCTTCTCTCCCCCACCCACCCACCTACCCGCTCACCTGTCACCTCCCAGCATCTCTCCCCCACCCACCCACCTACCCAAGCACCTGTCACCTCCCAGCTTCTCTCCCCCACCTACCCACCTACCCGCTCACCTGTCACCTCCCAGCATCTCTCCCCCACCCACCCACCTACCCACTCACCTGTCACCTCCCAGCATCTCTCCCCCACCCACCCACCTACCCGCTCACCTGTCACCTCCCAGCTTCTATCCCCCACCCACCCACCTACCCGCTCACCTGTCACCTCCCAGCTTCTCTCCCCCACCCACCCACCTACCCACTCACCTGTCACCTCCCAGCTTCTCTCCCCCACCCACCCACCTACCCACTCACCTGTCACCTCCCAGCTTCTCTCCCCCACCCACCCACCTACTCACTCACCTGTCACCTCCCAGCTTCTCTCCCCCACCCACCCACCTACCCACGCACCTGTCACCTCCCAGCTTCTCTCCCCCACCCACCCACCTACCCACTCACCTGTCACCTCCCAGCTTCTCTCCCCCACCCACCCACCTACCCAATCACCTGTCACCTCCCAGCTTCTCTCCCCCACCCACCCACCTACCACTCACCTGTCACCTCCCAGCTTCTCTCCCCCACCCACCCACCTACCCACTCACCTGTCACCTCCCAGCTTCTCTCCCCCACCCACCCACCTACCCGTTCACCTGTCACCTCCCAGCTTCTCTCCCTCACCCACCTACCCACTCACCTGTCACCTCCCAGCTTCTCTCCCTCACCCACCCACCTACCCGCTCACGTCACCTCCCAGCTTCTCTCCCCCACCCACCCACCTACCCACTCACCTGTCACCTCCCAGCTTCTCTCCCTCACCCACCCACCTACCCACTCACCTGCCACCTCCCAGCTTCTCTCCCCCACCCACCCACCTACCCGTTCACCTGTCACCTCCCAGCTTTTCTCCCCCACCCACCCACCTACCCGCTCACCTGCCACCTCCCAGCTTCTCTCCCTCACCCACCCACCTACCCACTCACCTGTCACCTCCCAGCTTCTCTCCCTCACCCACCCACCTACCCACTCACCTGCCACCTCCCAGCTTCTCTCCCCCACCCACCCACCTACCCACTCACCTGTCACCTCCCAGCTTCTCTCCCCCACCCACCCACCTACCCGCTCACCTGTCACCGACCAGTTTGTACTCCCTCCACTCCTCCCACCTTCTTACCCTGGCTTCTGTCCCCTTCCTTTCCAGTCCTGATAAAGGGTCTCAGACCGAAATGCCAACTGTTTCCAGAGTTGCTGCCTGACCTGCTGAGTTCCTCCAGCATTTTGTGTGTTGCTCAGGATTTCCAGCACCTGCAGAATCTCTTGCGCTTATGATTTGGAGAAAGGGGGCCATTCAGCCCATTCAGCCCACGCCAGTCCTTTGAAAGAGATGGCCAGCTCACAGCTGGTGAAGGAGAATAAGATGTATTTTGGCTTTTCCTCGAGGTAGCTTTAGGCCAGCGCTAATCTTCCAAGGCAGAGTACGAATAGCCAGGCACAAATGTTTGAAGCAACAGGTTATCTTATTACAACACTGCCGTCCTCGCCCTCACATCTAATTTACACGTACTGATGGCCGCATTCTGAGATCCTCTCAGGCCAGCAGTGAAATTCACACCAGTATTAATTGTGCTAATTATAAACCTCATACAGACAGTGGCTGCACTTTGAAGGCCCATACGGTGCAGTTGTCCTACCACCTGTCAGACAGTGTTTCTGCTGTGTCTCCAGAGAGCCTGTATTATTATCCCTCGCCCACCCACCCAACCTACCCACTCACCTGTCAGACAGTGTTTCTGCTGTGTCTCCAGAGAGCCTGTATTATTATCCCTCGCCCACCCACCCAACCTACCCACTCACCAGTCAGACAGTGTTTCTGCTGTGTCTCCAGAGAGCCTGTATTATTATCCCTTGCCCACCCACCCCACCTCCCCACTCACCTGTCAGACAGTGTTTCTGCTGTGTCTCCAGAGAGCCTGTATTATTATCCCTCGCCCACCCACCCCACCTACCCACTCACTGTCAGACAGTGTTTCTGCTGTGTCTCCAGAGCCTGTATTATTATCCCTTGCCCACCCACCCCACCTACCCACTCACCAGTCAGACAGTGTTTCTGCTGTGTCTCCAGAGAGCCTGTATTATTATCCCTCGCCCACCCACCCCACCTACCCACTCACCAGTCAGACAGTGTTTCTGCTGTGTCTCCAGAGAGCCTGTATTATTATCCCTTGCCCACCCACCCAACCTACCCACTCACCTGTCAGACAGTGTTTCTGCTGTGTCTCCAGAGAGCCTGTATTATTATCCCTTGCCCACCCACCCCACCTACCCACTCACCAGTCAGACAGTGTTTCTGCTGTGTCTCCAGAGAGCCTGTATTATTATCCCTTGCCCACCCACCCCACCTACCCACTCACCAGTCAGACAGTGTTTCTGCTGTGTCTCCAGAGAGCCTGTATTATTATCCCTTGCCCACCCACCCCACCTACCCACTCACCCAGACAGTGTTTCTGCTGTGTCTCCAGAGAGCCTGTATTATTATCCCTTGCCCACCCACCCCACCTACCCACTCACCTGTCAGACAGTGTTTCTGCTGTGTCTCCAGAGAGCCTGTATTATTATCCCTTGCCCACCCACCCCACCTACCCACTCACCTGTCAGACAGTGTTTCTGCTGTGTCTCCAGAGAGCCTGTATTATTATCCCTTGCCCACCCACCCCACTTCTCCCAAGGGTTCTGCTGTGAGTCATGAGACTTCTCTGCAGAGCTGGGGGATCAGAGTCACTGGCATATGCCATATAATTTGTTGACCAGCCATCCTGGAACCTGGAGCAATGCAGAAACAAGAGCTCTTGTTTCCTCCCATAAACGCAGCCTGACCCGCTGAGATTGCCCAGCGTTTTGTCGGTTGCTTGGTTCTGAGCCCATGTGTCCATTTTGAAAGGACTCGAATAGAAAAGAACCTTTTGCTGAACCTTTAGAGGTCATTAGTCAGGTCACACTGGGAGTACCATGGACACTTTGGGCTCCTTATCTGAGAAAGGATGTGCTGGCATTGGAGAAGGATATAGGGAGAAGGCAGGAGATTGGGGCTGGGAGGGAAAATGGATCAGCCATGATGGAATGGTGGAACAGACTTGATGGGCAAAATAGCCTAATTCTGCTCCTAAATCTTATTGTCGCATGGTCTAAATTGATGCTGATGCCAAACACCTCACATCCCACCTGGGTAACCCTCAACCTGATGGCATGAACATTGACTTCTCCAACTTCTGGTAATTTCTCCCTCTCCCCCTTCTCTCTTTTTGCATTCCCCATTCTAGTTACGTTCTTATCTCTTCTGTTCTCCTCACCTGTCCATCACTTCACTCTTGTGCCCGTCCTCCTTCCCTTTCTTCCATGGTCCACTCTCCTCTCCTGTCAGGTTCCTCCTTCAGCCCTTTCCTCCTCCACCTATCAGCTCCCAGCTTCTTACTTCATTCATCCCCCCTCCACTGCCCCTTTCACTCACCTTCCCCCTCGCCTGGTCTTATCTATCACCTGCCAGCTTGTACTCTTTTCTCCCCCCCCCCCCACCAATCTTCATATTTTGGGCACTTCCCCCTTCCTTTCCAGTCCTGATGAATGGTCTTGGTTTGAAATGTCCACTGAATATTCCCCTCCCTCTATCTTACCTGATTTGCCAAGTTCCTTCAGCACTTCTTGTGTCCTATGTTAATAATGATGAAGGAGTTTGACTGATAGCCAGGGTACAGTTTATTTCTTAAGGTCAGTGTCACCGGCTCCTTCTGGAATGTTCTTTATTTGCTTGAGTAGCCAATTATTGCTAGGTAAGACAAACAATGTCCAGAAAAGCTTTTAGTAGCCATGGTAACCAAAGGCCATAAAGGACAAGCCTGTAAAGTGGGCCTTCTATGGTTTCAATAAGCAAGTCAAGAGCCTTGCTGACTAACCCACTCACATCCTGACAGGGTTGGAGTGCCCGCTGTTGTGACATTTTGTTCCTTCACTGTTTACAGAGAACCGTTATCAACTGTTCAAGCAAGGACTGAAAAGATTTCACTGAATAACTTGGGGCAAAGGTTTCGGCTGTTTATCTTACAGTGTTGAATCCTAAGCACAAAAAAAGACTTTTATCGCTAGATTTATTTTTGGAGCGAGAGAGAGTGTGAGGTGTCTTGATAGAAGAGTGTAAAATAATAAGAGGCATGGACCCAGTGGTCAGTGGTCAGCCAGAGACTTTTCGCAGGGCTCAAATGGATAAAACCAAGGAGCGTAATTTTAGAGTGATTGGAGGAAAGTACAGGAAGGGATGTCAAAGGTAAAGTTTTTACACAGAGAGTGGTGGGCGCATGGATCCCACCAGAAGCAGAGATATTAGGGACAGTTGGGAGACGCTTAGGTACATGAATGGTAGAAAAATGGAAGGCTACATAGGAGGGAAGAGTTAGATTGACCTTAGAGAAGGTTAAAAGGTCGCCACAACATTGTGGACCGAAGGGTACTGTGCTCCACTGTTCTATGTTCTAGGATTGGCCAACATGTTGTCCTTTCTAAGGACTGCAGTTCTTGTCTCCCAGTAGCTGTCCCACTAAGCCCACAAATGAGATCAGGACTGCACTGGCCCACACAGGGATCAAGTGGCCAGTGGGGGGGGGGCGGGGGGGGAAGAATAGGCATGAAATAGAGGACAGAAATTGAGTTCTCACTTAATTGTGGTGTTGAAGGGGATTACTCAAGATATACAGTACAGGGACTGAAAGCCAGTATAAGTATTCTAAAAGTTTTTGGTTAACTGGAAGCCAGAGGAACTAGAATAGGAGAATAAATAGAATCTTTCATTGACTGATACAACAGATGAAACAAAACTAAATGGAAGAAAGAGGGAAAATTAATGACGTTTTACAAATTTTCAGATTGCTCACTCAAATATTGTTGTGTCTGGTCGAGGAAGAAAGTTGGTGACCTGCTGGTATGTGGAGCAAATGTGAAACGGGCTTTCCAGAGGCCTGATGAAGCTCTGAGACTCACAGCTTACTGTTTGTGTTTGGCAGAGTTCACGTCTCGTGTGGGATTGCTGCCTGAGTTAATCAGTGGGCAGAGAGCTAATTACTGAACTTACACTGTGACTGACTAGCTCAATACCAAATCATTTAAAGAAGGTTTTATTTTAGTTTATTTCGCAATACACTCCCTCTTGGCCCAAAGAGCCCATGCCACCCACTACACCCATAGAGTTATAGAAGAGTACAGCACAGAAACAGGCCCATCTAGTCCATGTTGAATCATTTAAACTGCCTACTCTCATCGACCTGCACAAGGGGCCATAGCCCTCCATACCTGCACCACCCTTGTACCTACCCAAGTTCTCTTAAATTTAAACCAAGGAGCATAATTTTAGGGTGATTGGAGGAAAGTACAGGAAATTGAACTCACATGCACTACTCGTGCTGGCAGTCCATTCCACACTCTCAGCCCTCTGAGTGAAGAAGTTTCCCCTCATGTTCCTCTTAAATTTTTCACTTTTCTCCCTTAACCCATGACCTCTGGTTGTAGTCTCACCCAAACTCAGTGGAAAAAACCTGCTGGCATTACCCGATCTATACCCCTCATAACTTAGTATATCTCTATCAAATCTCCTCTCAATCTTCTACTTTCCAAAGAATAAAGTCCTAACCTATTCAATCTTTCCTTTTTAACTCAGGTCCTCCAAGGCAACATCCTCGTAAATTTTCTCTGTACTCTTTCAACCTTATTTACATCTTTCCTGTAGACAGGTGACCAAACTTACACACAATTGTCCAAATTAGGCCTCACCAATGTCTTATACAACTTCAACATAACATCCCATCTCCTGGGCTCAATAACACACACAAAATGCTGGAGGAACTCAGCAGGCCCGGCAACATCTATGGAAAAGAGTTAACAGTCAATGCCATCAGGGTGGAAAAAAAAAGAGCAAGAAGGTGGGGAGAGGGAAGGAAGAAGTACAAGGTGGGAGGTGATAGGTGAAATGGGAAAAGGGGAGGGGTGAAGTAAAGAGCTGGGAAGTTGATTGGTGAAAGAGATAAAGGGCTGGAGAAGGGGGAATCTGATAGGAGAGGACAGAAGACCATGGAAGAAAGGGAGATGAAGGAGGAAGAGAGGTGATGGGGAAGTAAAGAGATAAGGAGAAAGAGGGAAACGGGAATGGTGAGGGGGGGGGCAATTACCAGAAGTTTGAGAACACTTTGATTTATGAAGGCCAATGTGCTAAAAGCTTTCTTTACAACCCAAACTACCTGGGATGCCACATGTGGACAATTAACCCAGTAACCCGTACTTCTTTGGACTGCTTGAAGAAACTGGAGCACCCAGAGGAAACACAGATAGTCACATAGTCACGGGGCGAATGTACAAACTCCTTTTGGACAGTGGCAGGAATTGGTCCTGGGCGCTGGCACTCAGCTATAGCCTGAAAATGATTTGCTCTGTCATTACTAATTTTTGATTCACCATTGCCGGTACTGTGCAGGCTGCTGGGCTTGGAGAGGGAGACTGACTACTGGGGTTAATCAATGATTCTGTTACGTATTGGGCGGACTGTTCTAATGGATAATAGTTTTCACATCCAACTATCTCTTGGGTCCAATCTCTATTCTCATGCCTTTAGCCGAGATTAGAAACCCAAGCTTTCCCCTTCCCTTTCCACCACCCGTTAACGATACGTTTTTGGAACAGTTACAGGAACCTTGCGACGGAACACGAATCGCTGATGCAGAAATACCTCCACCTGCTGCAGATTGTAGAGACGGAGAAGACGGTTGCCAAACGGTTGCGACAGCAGATTGAGGATCAGGAGATCGAGGTTGAGCGACTGAAAGCGGAGGTGAGACGCCACTCAGAGAACACAACGGCAATAGGAAAGCATACCCCTTTTGTCCCCCCCAGCCCCTCACATACACAGAACCCATCCCAGGAGAGGCCGTCACCGGCCTTCAGCCTCCAATAGACTTGTGGATGTGCAAGCATTGGGCTTCAACTTTCACAGTGGGCCCACAGACTCAAACATTGCTATCAACTTGGGACTTACTGACAGTGACGAATGAGAACCTTGGATAATTACCTTGACCTAAAGGCTTCAAGCTCCAGACTTGCCAATGATGGGTTGCCCAACACTAGACTTCGAACTCCAGCCTCACTGCCTCGCATACCCAGGCAGTCACTGGCCTCATGCCTGTACAGAACTCTGAATCCAGATCCCACCAATAACTCAATAACCTGCAGGGGTTGCCAGCCCTCATCCTCGCTGGTCTGCTGACCTGTCACCTGACAGTGGATGTCTTTCATCCACAGTACTGGCCTTGGAACATGAAGCGGAGACGTAGACTCCAGCCTGACCTCTAATTCCCTCACAACCCTGTCCCTAGAGCCTAAGCTGACTCCTACCACCCCCCTCACTGCCCCAAAAGCATCCCTACGAACCTAAGGAAAGAACTAAGTGTGAGCCACAACTCGACAGACCATGCACAGCTCGGCAACACCTTGACCGGAAGCCTGCCCAGAATGACTTGGCCGAGAATCCTTTTGGAAGCGGTGTGTCTGGGAGTGTTTGTCAGACTCCTGTTTGTGAATCCACAGCTGAATGCTCCCAGGGTCAACAGAACAGGCCACTGAATTCACTCTCGTACCTTTTAACAGATCGCTTCACTACTCAAAAACAACGACCGCATCCAACTAACCCAGCCAGTGATGCAGAATGATGAAGATGTTGACATAAAGAAAATTAAGAAGGTAAGGCAGGCATACAGACAAAGCACAGAGGTGTCCTGCAGGAGAGATTTTTGATTTGATTAATACCATGTTCTTAACCCCACATTATCTACCCATCATTTAGGGCTCTGTGGAACCCCACTTCATGTCCCGTATTTATTATATATCTTTGTACCTTGTTTGCCCCAGACAGATACGTTCTATAGAGTCATAGAACACTGCAGCACAGAAACAGGCCCTTCAGCCCAGCTAATTACCATACTACTATTTTGCCTAATCCTATTAACCTGCACCGGGACCATAACCCTCCA
This sequence comes from Hypanus sabinus, assembly GCF_030144855.1. Lineage (NCBI taxonomy): Eukaryota > Metazoa > Chordata > Chondrichthyes > Myliobatiformes > Dasyatidae > Hypanus > Hypanus sabinus. The sequence continues at coordinate 43,339,178 of NC_082733.1, read as the reverse complement.
TGCCCCTCCCATCCATGTACTTCCCTCTTAAATGCTGAAATCACACTCCCATCCCTTGTTCCCATACTCTCACGACCCTCTGAGTGAAGAAACTTCCCTCTGTGTTCCCCTTAAACATTTCACCTTTCACCCTTAACCTATGACCTCTAGTTGTAGTCTCACCCAACCTCAATGGAAAAAGCCTGCTTTCATTTACCTTATCTATACCCTATCTATCTACATCTCTATCAAATCTCCTCTCATTCTCTTATGCTCCAGAGAATAAAGTCCTAGCCTACTCAATCTTTTCCTTATCATTCCGGTCCTCCAGTCACAGAAACATCCTTGTAAATTTTTTCTGTGCTCTTTCAGTGCACACATTTCCAAACTGGATTTTATTTACCATCCCTCTGCCCATCTGACCACTGGGCTGACCCTTCCACTGATACCTGCCGCACTCTGTACCTATCTCCCTCACTGTCGATTATCTGGGTAATCTTGGTTCCATCTGCCAACTCTATGTACTATGTACTTACCATGTACTGTGGTGTGTGTGTGTGCGCGCCGTCATGACAAGCTTTATACGGCGTGTCTTGGGCATCTGAAACCTGGTGGAGCCCATCCCTCTCCAGGTTTTTTTTTATGAGATCGAATTGCTAGCTTGACACTCAACCCAGGCACAGATGGAGAGCATGCAAGGGAGCCAGCTGGACTTGAATTCGAGACCTCTTGCCCTGAAGTCCAGCGTTGATGCCACTACGCCACCAGCTGGTGTCCTGGTCCTATGAACTAAGTTCTATGGTCTACAGTCTACGGTTTATGGTCTATGATCTACAGTCTATGTTCTACGGTCTATGGTCTACGGTCTACAGTCTATGGTTTATGGTCTACGGTTTATGGTCTATGGTTTATGGTCTGTGATCTATGGTCTATGTTCTACGGTCTATGTTCTAAGGTCTACGGTCTACGGTCTTCATTCTATGGTCTATGGTCTACGGTCTATGGTTTATGGTCTATGGTCTACGGTCTTCATTCTATGGTCTACGGTCTATGGTTTATGGTCTATGGTCTACGGTCTTCATTCTATGGTCTATGGTCTACGGTCTATGGTTTATGGTCTATGGTCTACGGTCTATGTTCTATGGTCTGTGGTCTATGGTATATGCTCTGTTATATCCTACAGGTCCAAAGCTTTCTTCGAGGATGGCTGTGCCGAAGGAAGTGGAAGACCATCATTCAGGACTACATCCGGTCCCCGCACGCGGAGAGCATGAGGAAGAGGAACCAGGTTGTGTTCAGCATGCTGGAGGCCGAGGCTGAGTACGTCCAGCAGCTGCACATCCTCGTGAACTGCTTCCTCCGGCCCCTCCGCATGGCAGCCAGCTCCAAGAAGCCTCCGATTGCCCACGATGATGTCAGTAGCATATTTCTGAACAGGTACCTAGCTATAAACTACGACAGCGTTTAGATTGTTGGACTGTGGTTCAGTTTCAGAATTATTTGTGAAACATTCAGTGAAATGCGATGTTTGAGTTAACAACCAGCACACCCGAGGGTGTAGGGGGGGGCAGCCCGCAAGTGTTCTCACTCATTCCGGCGCCAACAGAGCACGTCCACAATGTTCAACAGGACTACTCAAACAACAACAGCAGGAACGTCACAACAGAAACAGCAAAACAAGCCAATATTCTCCCTCCCACTTGAATGCACTCACTCACATACACATTGACAGGCCACCTCCGGGCCTCCAGCCCTTGACCCTGGATTCTCAGACTCAGAGACATCAGGTCTCCAATCTTCAGTCCCTGGCTCAGACTCACAGACACTGTACCCCTGACTTCCAGACACAGGGGAAGAGGATTCGATTTTCGGGTCTTTGTGCATTCAAATCACACCTGGCAGATGGCTAATCTAAATTCAGATAATTAAATACTGTAAATCTGGAATTACTGTATCGGTGACCATCTGATGTGAACTCTTCTAGGTTGATAATGTTCATCAGGGAAGAAACTCTTTACCCAGTATATTCGAAATGTGACTTCAGACCCACAATAAAATGCCCCCCAGGGGTGGCACATTGCAGCGAGGTTGTCTGGTTCCAGTTCCCCACCACATTCCTGAAGGATGGGAAATACATACAACCTCACACCGTGAAAGATTTTCAAATCAAAATTATTCTCACTGTATTTCTAAGTAGTTTCTCTTTGTGAATTGTACCCAGAGCTGCCTTCCCTCTACACTTCTCACTGTCTCAGTAAAGACCCCATCCACCCCGGACGTTCTCTCTTCTCCCCCCTCCCAACAGGCAGAAGATACAAAAGCCCGAAAGCACATCCCACCAGGTTCAAGGGCAGCCTCTACCCCACTGTTATAAGCCCATTGAACAGTTCCCCAGTACACTAAGATGGATTCATGCATCCACAATCTACCTTGTACCTTATTGTGTAACTGCCCTGCAGTTTCTTTCTTTTTCAATCTTTTTATTAATATCAACATGGTGAGATTGATACATAATTATTGGGATTACAAAATTACAAAATTAAAATGTGTATATGAGGATACATAAGCAATAAGTACAATATAGTTAAGTCTTCCCAAATCATTTGTGATACAAATATAATATAGACAAGACAAAAAAAAACAAACTAGGTATATCCATATGAAAAAAAACAGAAAAAGAGAAAAAAAATTATTCCCCCAAAAGACAAGATCTAACAAACTAACCACTAACTAATAAAAAAAAAGAAAAGGAAGAAAAAAAAAACATGGGCTGCTTATAATATCTAAGAAAAGACAAAGAATCATCAGTGTCACCAACTCCGATCCTCTCTACATATACATAATCAGAACCGGGAAAAAAAATAGGATTGGAACAGGGTCAAATTACATCATGTGAAAATATTGAATAAATGGCCTCCAAGTCTTTTCAAATTTAATAGAAGGCTCATATATGACACTTCTAATTTTTTCCAAATTTAAACATAACATAGTTTGAGAAAACCAACGAAATGTGGTAGGGGGATTAATTTCTTTCCAATTCAACAAAATAGATCTTTTAGCCATTAATGGAAGAAATGCAATCATCCGACAAGCAGAAGGAGATAAATGAATTGACTCCATCATTGGTAAACCAAAGATTGCAGTAATAGGATGAGGTTGTAAATCAATATTCAACACCGTGGAAGTAATATCAAAAATGTCTTTCCAATATTTTTTCAAAGACGGACATGACCAAAACATATGAGTAAGAGAAGCTATCTCAGAATGACATCTGTCACATATAGGATTTATGTGGGAATAAAAACGAGCTAATTTATCCTTGGACATATGAGCCCTGTGCACTACTTTAAATGTATCAATGAATGTTTAGAACATATAGAGGATGAATTAACTGGTTGAAGAATTTTATCCCAATTCTCAATAGGGATAGTAAAGTTAAGTTCTCTTTCCCAATCATTCTTAATCTTATAAAAGGCCTCTGAACGTATTTTCATAATTGTATTGTAAACATTTGATATTACACCTTTCTGAAAAGGATTTACTTCTAACAATTTCTCCAAAATACCCATAGAATCTAGATTTGGAAAGGTAGGAAGTACAGTGTTTAAAAAGTTCTTAATCTGTAAATATCTAAAAAAAAAATGAGATCTGGGCAAATTATATTTATTAGATAATTGTTCAAAAGACATGTAACAATTATCCAAAAATAAATCAGAAAATCAGAAAATACCTTTAGTCTTCCAAGCTGCAGTTTCTTTGTAACTGTGACAGTTTAAGTTCAGATTTGGATTTATTTATCACATGTACATCGAAGCGTACAGTGAAATGTGCCATTTGAGTTAGCAACCGACACACCACAGGACGTGCTGAGGGAAGCCCGCAGGTTTCGCAGCACTTTCTGGTACCAACATAGCATACCCACAAAGCTCGGCAGAACAACACAGAACACAACAAGCAACAGGACGAGCTTTGTTCCTCTCGAATAGCCATCCACACACAGTGTACAAACCCCAGGACAGGCTGTCTTCTGCCTCCAGCACAGGCACTGACTCCTGACTTCATACACTTAGTCCCCGGTCACTGGCCCTCAACTTCTGGACTTCTGATTGGCCTCCGGGCCTCCGATCAAACCTCAGCCCTCAACCCGAGCCTCCAATTGGCTTTCAGCCTCAATCTTTGGTGTCAATCCAGGACTGCATTCTGCATTCTCCCCTTGTTAAGTTGCAATGAAATGAATGGCATGCTAAAACAAAATGCTCTTCACTCTAACAGTACGTGTGTCAATAATAAACCAGCTTACCATAGAGTTGTCTGTAGCTTGGAAGGATGTGATCAGAAATCATCATTTACCAAGCCTGAGGAGTGAGAAATTGTTCCCATTGTTATTGAGAAGGTTTATTTTGTGATCAATAAGACAGGGTTAAGACGAGGGGAAAAGGTGGTGACAGAGAAAAACTCTCTAAACACACATTACATTCTCTTTCTTTATATTTTTCTCTTTTTCAGTGAAACAATTATGTTTTTGCACCAAATATTTTACCAGGGACTGAAAGCTCGAGTTTCCAGTTGGCCTACTTTGGTACTAGGTATGTATGGTAACTACTTGCTCCATCACGAGGATTGGCTGTGGTAACTTAGATAATGGGCTCCTTTGTAGCGATGTGAAAATTATACTGTTCAATCTGCAACCCTCTACTCTTCAGATGGAGCTATGCCTCTTCAACAGAACGAGGATTTGCTTTTTATTCAGTAAACAAACTCAGTTCAATCAGAGTTCATTCGCCTTTTCATACTTATGTCTTCATCCAGGGTAAAATATCTGGTTCACATGAGATTCTGTGGATGCTAGAAACACACACACAAAATGCTGGAGGAACTCAGCAGGTCAGGCAGCATCGATGGAAAGGAATAAACAGTTAATGTAGTTATACAATGGGAGTCCACACCTGCAACACACAGTAGCTTTGGTCCCCTTTTCTAAATAAAAGATAAATTAGCATAGAAACACACACAAAATGCTGGAGGAACTTAACAGGTCAGGCAGCATCTATGAAGTGGATTTTGTGTGTAAAATATCTGGTTGTTTTTCTCTTTGGTAAAGCAACCAATGAGAGACCTGCTACAATGTATTTTATAATGTATGTCAATGATTTGGACGATGGGATTAATGGATTTGTGGCTAAATTTGTTGATGATACCAAGATAGGTGGAGAAGCAGGTAGTGTTGAGGAAACAGAGACCCTGCAGAGAGACTTAAATAGTTTAAGGGAATGGGCAAAGAAGTGGTAAATGAAATACAATGTTGTAAAGTGTATGGTCGTGCACTTTGGAGGAAGAAATAAACAGAGAGAGAATTCAAAATGCAGAGATGCAAAGGGACTTGGCTATCTTTGTGCAGGATATCCTGAAGGTTAACCTCCAGGTTGAGTTGGTGGTGAAGAAGACGAATGCAATGTTGGCATTCATTTCTAGAGGTATAGAATATAAGAGCAGGGATGTAATGTTGAGGCTCTATAAGGCACTCCTGAGACCACACTTAGAGTATTGTGTGCAGTTTTGGGCTCTGTATTTTAAAAAGGATATACTGACATTGGAGAGGGTCCAGAGAAGATTAACAAGAATGATTCCAGGAATGAAAGGGTTACCATATGAGGAACGTCTGGCAGCTCTTGGGCTGTATTCCCTGGTGTTCAGGAGCATGAGAGGAGATCTCATAGAAGCATTCCAAATGCTAAAAGGCCTGAACAGATTAGATATGGCAAAGCTATTTCTCATGGTAGGGGAGTCTAGGACAAGACTTCAGGATTGAAGGATGTCCATTTAGAACAGAAATGCGAAGAAATTACTCTAGTCAGAGGATGGTAAATCTGTGGAATTTTTTTGCCATGAGTGGCTGTGGAAGCCAAGTCATTGGGTGCACTTAAGGCAGAGATAGATAGGTTCTTGAGTAGCCAGGGTGTCAAAGGGTATGGGGAAAAGGCAGGGGAGTGGGGATGACTTGTTCAGCCATGATTGAATGGTGGAGCAGACTTGATGGGCTGAATGGCCTACTTTATTCCTATATCTTATGATCTTGAGGCTCATCCAGAGATTATGAAAGGCAAGATGAGGGGTATAGATAGGGTAAATGTAAGCAGGCTTTTCCCACTGAGTGTGGGTGAGACTAGAACTGGAAGTTATAGGTTAAGGGTGAAAGTTGAAATATTTAAGAGGTACATGAGGCGGAGTTCACAAGAAAGGACCCCCACCATCCAAGCCGTGTCCTCTTCTCACTGCTACCATTAGGAAGGAGGTACAAGAGCTTTGGGTCCCACACGGACAGGATCAGGAAAGGTTATTACCCTATAACCATCGGGTTCCTGAACTGGTGTGGGTAACTTCACTCATCTCAACACTGAACTGATTCCACAACCTATGGACTCACGTTCAAGGACTCTACAACTTATGTTCTCAATATTATTTATTTAGGTATCATTTTTTGGTATTTCTAGAGTTTGTCTTCTTTTGCACCTGGGTTGATTGTCAGTCCTAGTTCGTTTTTTTTTATTGTATTCTATTTTATTTCTTTGCTTCACTGTGAATGTCTCTAAGAACATGAATCTCAGGGTTGTAAATGGTAACGTATCCGTACTTTGATAATGAACTTTAAAGTGGTGGGTGCAGTTTGGGTAAGTACATTGTTGGAAGGTTTCGGAGGGCGATGGTTCAAGAGCAGGTCAATGGGACTAGGCAAGGACTAGACTGGACATATGGCCTGTTTCTATTCTGTAGTGCTCTGTGACTCTAAACGTTCACAATGCGTGCATCTCTCCACCCAGTGCACCAAGTCACAATGCGAGGCTTGACCGCTTCCCGCCAGTTTAGCAGAAATGTGGAGAGTTAAGACGGTGACCACACTAACCTCTTGACCATGTGTTTTCTGAACCACCCCACAGCTGACCTTTTTGACATTCTCCTTCCGATGCTGAACATCTACCAGGAGTTTGTGAGGAACCACCAGTACAGTCTGCAGATCTTGGCTAGTTGCAAGCAGAACAGAGACTTTGACAAGCTACTGAAGCAGTATGAAGCAAAGCCAGACTGTGAAGAGAGGACGCTGGAGACGTTCCTGACCTACCCAATGTTTCAGGTGAGGCAGGTGCTTCTATCCTACTCCTCTTCTTGGGGGCTGGGGAAGAGAGTGGAGCCTTCCACTGCTAAAGTGGATTGACATCTGCCCTTTAATTGAACATAGAATAGTACAGCACATTACAGGCCCTTCAGCCCACAATGTTGTGCCGACCCTCAAACCCTGCCTCCCATATAACCCCCCGCCTTAAATTCCTCCATATACCTGTCTAGTAGTATCTTAAACTTCACTAGTGTATCTGTCTCCACCACTGACTCAGGCAGTGCATTCCACGCACCAACCACTCTCTGAGTGAAAAACCTTCCTCTAATATCCCCTTTGAACTTTCCTCCCCTTACCTTAAAGCCATGTCCTCTTGTACTGAGCAGTGGTGCCCTGGGGAAGAGGTGCTGGCTGTCCACTCTGTCTATTCCTCTTAATATCATGTATACCTCTATCATGTCTCCTCTCATCCTCCTTCTCTCCAAAGAGTAAAGCCCTAGCTCCCTTAATCTATGATCATAATCCATACTCTCTAAACCAGGCAGCATCCTGGTAAATCTCCTCTGTACCCTTTCCAATGCTTCCACATCCTTCCTATACTGAGGCGACCAGAACTGGACACAGTACTCCAAGTGTGGCCTAACCAGAGTTTTACAGAGCTGCATCATTACATTACGTCTCTTAAACTCTATCCCTCGACTTTCTTAACTACCCTATCGACCTGTGAGGTAACTTTCAGGGACTTGTAGACATGTACCCCCAGATCCCTCTGCTCCTCCACACTACCAAGTATCCTGCCATTTACTTTGTACTCTGCCTTGAAGTTTGTCCTTCCAAAGTGTACCACCTCACACTTCTCCGGGTTGAACTCCATCTGCCACTTCTCAGCCCACTTCTGCATCCTATCAATGTCTCTCTGCAATCTTCGAAAATCCTCTACACAATCTACAACACCACCAACCTTTGTGTTGTCTGCAAACTTGCCAACCCACCCTTCTACCCCCACATCCAGGTCGTTAATAAAAATTGCGAAAAGTAGAAGGCCCAGAACAGATCCTTGTGGGACACCACTAGTCACAACCCTCCAATCTGAATGTACTCCCTCCACCACAACCCTCTGCCTTCTGCAGGCAAGCCAATTCTGAATCCACCTGGCCAAACTTCCTTGGATCCCATGCCTTCTGACTTTCTGAATAAGCCTTTCTGAATAATACCGTGTGGAACCTTGTCAAATGCAAAGACTCAGGCTTTACAGCCCTGGAACAACACCTTAATGCGTTTGCTCTTGTGTAACCAGAATCAGGTTTATTATCACAGAAATATGTGGTGAAATTTGTTGTTTTGCAACATCAGTACATTGCAATACATAAAAATTACTATAAGTTATAAGAAATACAGTGACTAAAGAGACACTCAGTAGCCACTTTACTCGGTACACCTGCATACCTGCTCGTTGATGCAATATCTAATCAGCCAATCATGTGGTAGCAATTCAATGTATAAAAGCATGCAGACATGGTCAAAAGGTTCAGTTGTTGTTTAGCTCAAACATCAGAATGGGGAAGAAATGGGAACAAAGTGGCTTTGATCGTGTAATGATTGATGGTGCCAGGTGGGGTGGTTTGAGTATTTCAGAAACTGCTGATTCCTGGATTTTCACGCACAACAGTCTCTAGAGTTTATAGAGAATGGTGTGAGAAACAAAAACATATCAGTGAGTGGCATTTCTGTGGGTGAAAACACCTCGTTAATGAGAGAGGTCAGCAGAGAATGGCCAGACTGGTTCAAGCTGACAGGAAGGTGATGGTAACTCAAGTAACCATGTGTTACAACAGTGGCTTGAAGAAGAGCACCTCTGAATGCAGATCATGTCAAACCTTGAAGTGGATGGACTACAGCAGCAGAAGACCACGAACATACACTCAATGCCTTCTTTATTAGGTACAGGAGGCCTAATACATACAGTATGTTGTGAAACTTGTTGTTTTGCAGCAGCAGTACAGTGCAAAAAAATTACAATAACAATAAGTTATAATAAGAAATATACAGTTGAAAATAAATAAATAAATAAATATTGCTGAAATTGCAATGTAGTGTTCATGGAATCATGGACCAGTCTGAAATCTAATGGCGGAGAGGAAGAAGCTTTTCCTAAAGCATCAAGTGCACTGTGTGCCTTCAGGATCCTGTATCTCCTCCCTGATGGTAGTAGTGAGCAGAGGGCATGTCTTGGATGAACGTCCTCAATAACAGATGCCACCTTTCTAAGGGTGGCATTCAAGTCCCACAATTCCTCGATTCTGATGCTTTCGGTAATTTGTCCCTGGACTTGTAGTTTCTTGTGAATCACAGACTTGGGTTGTTGGAGAGAGGCTGGGTTTTCAGAGCCTCAAAGTGATAGGCAATTGTGGTGAACTACATATACCTGTCTGGACACGCCCCCCCCCCCCCCCCGCTGACTGCTCCTGTGGCTCCTCCCACAGACCCCTGTATAAAGGCGATTGAGGCCTGAGACCTGCCCTCAGTCTCCAGGATGTAGCATGGTGGTCAATTGCTGCTTGTTCTTTCTTCCTGTCAATAAAAGCCAATGTCTCGCCTCCTGTCTCAGAGAGTTATTGATGGTGCATCGGGTTGTTGGGGAGAGGCTGGGTTTTCAGAGCCACAAAGTGATAGGCAATGTATGGATTTTCTCCGCACTGGGGGATTCTTGAAGACACTGCTTGTCTTTGCATTTGCTTTCTCATTTGGTGTCTCCCAAAAGCAGCCTGCATACACTACATCTACTTAGAGTCACAGTCAGGAAATCATAAAAGCAGATTTAGGTTATTTGTCCTATCGAGTCTGCTCCGCAAATCCATCACGGCTGATTTATTATCCCTCTCAATCCTATTCTCCCACCTTCCCCCTATAACCTATCATGCCCTACCTAATCAAGAATCTATCAATCTCTGTTTTAAATATATCCAATGGCTTGGCCTCCACCTGTCTGTGACCTAGTCACGCACCGTGATCATAGTGCTCCAGACCCCTCCCATCTACATACTTATCCAAATGTCTCTTTTCTGTTGCAATCAAACCCATATCCATCACTTCCGCTGGCAGCTTGTTCCATTCCTTAGAGTGAAGAATATTCCCCTCAGGTTCCCTTTAAAAATTTCACCTCTCATCCTTAACCTATGACCTTTAATGCTAGTCTAACCCAACCTCAGTGCAAAAAAGCCCGCTTTCATTTACCCTATCTATACCCTCATAATTTAGTACAACTCTATCAAATCTCCCCTCGTTCTCCCACACTCCAGGGAATAAAGTCCTAATATATCCAACCTTCCCTGTAACTGAGGTTCTCAATTCCTGTCAACATCCTTGTACTCCTTCAAACTCATTGATATCTTTCCTGTAGGTGGGTGACCAGTAATACACACAATACTCCAAATTAGGCCTCAGCAAAGTCTTATACAACTCAACACAACATCCCAACTCCTGTACTCAGTTCTCTGATTTATAAAGGCCAATGTGCCAAAAGCTCTCTTTGCGACCCTAGTTACCTGTGACACCACTTTCAAGGATTCCCGGATCCCTCTGTTCTACTCCAGTCCTCAACACCCTACTGTTCACTGTGTGATCTACTTGTGTACTTCTGATCCCTCATCTGATTTTCTGATTTCTGCTCCGTAGATCCCCAGGTACATCCTGACTCTGCACGAGCTGTTGGCTCACACACCCCATGAGCACGTGGAGAGGAAGAGTCTGGAATATGCCAAGTCAAAGCTGGAGGAGCTCTCTCGGTTAGTAATGGCATCCAACAATTCCCAACCACCTCTGGCAGGTGATTGAAACCTGCTCTGCTCTTTCTCTTGCTCTGTTACACTTTATTCTACATTCTCTTGGTGTTTTACCTCATTTAACCTCAGCACACTGTGCAATGAGCTGATCCATATAAACTATAGACAACCTTTTCACTGTATCTCGATACACACCACAATAATAAACCAAAGCCCAGACTAATGTCTTAAGGGGGAGCTGCTGGAATTGGGTTCACAGGGACCTGCCTGGGCAATTCCATTGAGTCAGGCTGCACAGCCACACCCACCCCGGACAGTCTCTCTCCTCCCCTCTTCCATCCGGCAGTAGACACAAAAACCTGAAAGCACGGACCACCAGGCTCGAGGATAGATTCTACCTCACACTGTTATCTGACTCTTGAACAAATCTCTTGTAAAATAGTGGGAAATTATCTCACTGTACAACATTAAAAACACTCAACAGTTTGTTTTTTTTAATGTCAGGCTGAGATCAGGAACTGCTTCACCCTGACCTGTTCCCTCAGTGTCTCTCCCTACGGATGTTGCTGTTCTTCTTCCTGGGGTTTTATTTCAGATACCCAGCGTCGGCAGGTTTACCTCTGCTGCTCTGGAGGCTTTACCTTCCCCAGCGGCTGTAAACCCCAGAGAAAATGTGACAGTAGTTGCCCCTGAAAATTCCAGTTCCGTGAAGGACCACAGGAGACCCTCACAGAGGGTCCTTGCGAGGTTTGGAGGGTGAGGCGTTCACCCGTGCCGACACTTGGGAATCCTGTGCCGGGTGAGCTGTGCAACATGGCCCTGCTGTGGCAGCAAAGGGAAGATCCCCATTCACCTCGGTGGCATTCGAAAATCATGGCTGAATTAAACATAGAACATCGTACAGCAGCGTACAGGCTCTTTTGGCCCACAATATTGTGCCAACCATTTAATCTATTCCAAGATCAATCTAACCCTTCCCTCCCACATGGCCCTCAATTTTTCTGTCACCCACGTGCCTGTCTAAGAATTTTTCAAAATCCCCCCCCCCCCCATTGTATCTGTCTCTACCACCATCCATAGTGGCATATTCCACCCACCCACCACTCTCTGTGTAAAAAGCCTACCTCTGACATTCCCTCTATACTTTCCTCCAATCACTTTAAAATTATACCCCTCATGTTAGCTATTTCCACCCTGGGAAAAAAGCTCCAAGTGTTCACTCAATCTGCACCTCTTATCATCTTGTACACCTCTATCAGGTCACCTCTCACCTTCCTTTGCTCCAAGGAGAAAAGCCCTACTTTGCTCAACATTTTCTCATAAGACATGCTCTCTAATCCAGGCAGACTCCTGTTAGTACTCCTCTGTGCCCTCGCTAAAGCCTATAATGAGAAGGCTATAATGAGAAGACCAGAACTGAACACAATACTCCAAGTGTGGTCTCACCAGGGTTTTATAGAGCTGTAACCTTACCTCGCAGCACTTGAATTCAATTCCCCAACTATAGCAGCAGAGCTTCTCCTGTGTTTATTCCTCTCCATAGATGCTGCCTGACCTGCTGAGTTCAATGGTTTGATTTAATATCAGAGAATGTAGACAGTATCCAACCTGAAATTCTTACTCTTCACAGTCATCCACGAAGCAGAGAGGAAAAACCCCAAATAGTGAATGACAGAGAAACATCAGAACCCCAGAGCCCCCTCCTCCTCCCACACACAAGCAGCAGAAAAAAGTATCAAACCCCCCTCACTTCAGCAACCCCCACCACCCACCACGCAAGCAATAACAAAGCCCCCCGAGACCATGTCCTAGAATCCATCAAAACCCACTGCCCACCCAACACTTCAACATCTCAACATGCCCTCTTTCAGGGCAGAGAGACATAATGTTCCTGCCACGGCTCCTCTGGCATTTTGTGTGCAGAGCTCCAGAGCTCCAGCTTCTGCAGAATCTCCTCCATTTAACTCTCTGCTTTGCTCACCGCAGAATAATGCACGATGAAGTAAGTGAAACAGAAAACATTCGCAAGAACCTGGCCATCGAGCGTATGATCGTGGAGGGCTGTGAGATTCTCCTGGACACCAGCCAGACCTTTGTACGGCAAGGTAATGGGAGATTGCATCATTCAAAACTGCACTGACACCTCAGACACTGGAAAAAACGGGGAACAGTTGTAACACATACAAAATGCTGGAGAAACTCAGCAGGTCAGGCAGCATCTATGGAAATGAATAAACAGTCGACATTTTGGGCTGAGACCCTTCCTCAGGACTGGAAAGGAAGGGGGCAGAAGCCAGGATTAAAAGGTTGGGGGAGGGGTGAGAGTACAAGCTAGCAGGAAATAGTTAAACCTGGAGAGAGGGACGGTGGGTGGGTGGGGAAAGGAGGGTTGAAGTTAGAATTTGGGGGGTGATAGATGGAAGAGGTAAAAGGCTGAAGAAGATGGAATCTGATGGAACCCTCCCTGATTTTGGGGAATTTTGTTAGATTTTCTTTTCCTTTAAACTACATTAATGCACTGATGAGATGAAATTACCTGGGCCAAGATCCCTCTTCAGGACTGAAACACTGACTGTTTATTCCCCTCCACAGATGCTGACTGACCTGCCCGGTTCCCCTAGCATTTTGTGGGTGTTGCTTTGGATTTCCAGCATCTGCAGAATATCTTGGGTTTATAGAACAGTTGTAAATGGTTTTATAACAGAGTTAGACTCAAATAGCTTTGGTCCACTGTATTTGGTTAATTTAGATTAAGTTATGGATTGGAAACTGTAAAATAGGAAAATGTAAATGTAATTAGTTTAAAATAATTGGCCAGTGAAACACCACTCTTTAGAGGGATAAGCTGCCATTCGCTTGTTTTCTCATTGGAACGAGGGTCACGTTCCTCCAAGAGGACCTCAACCTTGCCGTGGTTTGGAGGCTTGTGTGCTTCAATAAGACAGAGAGCTTTGTTGGCTGGAGTCAGGGCTTTATGTGTTGGTTCCTGGTAGGGTCACCCGTGTCAAACAGGTCAAAGGGTAGAGGCCAGACCAAGAGTGATCCACCAGTCCTCCAGGTTCAGGGGTTCAGCTGAGGACTAACAACCGTGGCAGGTAAGACAAAATTGATTCTTCCTGTATCTGAGTGTGACGGTATTCCTGAGTCTCCAGTCGGGACTTGTGTGACTGACAGTGAAAACCAAGAGGAAGCTACTGTCATGATGAAGGAAACCCTGGACAACGCCAGAGATGGAGGACTTCCACCGGCGCCCGAACCGCCAGCGGTGTAGCAGGCAGTAAGTAAGCAAGGGTAGACTGGATCAGCTGACGTGCCAGTTTCTGGCTGAACTGTTTGAAGATGTCTGCAATTAGATGAGCTCAGATCAGTTTGCAGCTAATGAGGTCCCTGTGAGGCGTTGTCACAACTGAAGAAAATGTCCACGTCAAGGTCACACAGTAGGTTTAATGACTGGTTGGGAGAGGAATGCTGACTGGGACACTGAACAGAACCGTGTGCTGCTCTTCCTTAGGGAGTGGCTGTGGGACCTCATACATCCACCTGGGTTTAATGTCTCACAGACTCTCAAGAAGGCTTCACAGTTCAAACTAGACTTATTATCAAAGCACACGTATGCAAGATTCATTTTCTTGCCGGCATTCACAGTAGAACAAAGAAATCCAATAGAATCAATGAAAAATTGTACACAAAAAACTGACAAAGAGCCAATGTGTAAAAGAAGACTAATTGTGAAATAGAGAAAGATCAAATAGTAATAATAAATAAATAAATTTGCAAACATGAGTTGCAGCTTGTGGAATTAGTTCAGTGATGAGCTGAGTGAAGTTATCCACACTGATTCAGGAGACTGATGGTTGAGAAGTAATAGCTGTTCCTGAACTGGGTGGTGTGGGTCCTGAGGTTCCTGTACCTCCTACCTACTGGCAGCAGTGAGAAGGTGAGCGTGGTCTGAATGGCAGCGGTCCATGATGCTCCGTTCTTGTGGTAAAACTCCTTGCAGTGCTCAATGGTGGGGAGGGCTTTACACACGATGGACCGTTACACACGATATCCATTACATTTTGTAGACTTTGCGATGCGTGTCCATACTTGACATTGGTCAACTGAAGAGTTAAGCTCAACTATCTTGGGTGGATGTAAGGAGGCTGCTTCAGTAAAACTGCAAGACCTCGTGGACAGATCGTGACCATGTGCTGAACTGGCAAACATCATGACAACCCACACAAACTGCTGGGGCTAACTCAGCAGGCCTGGCAGCATCTCTGGAGAGGAATGAACTGTCAATGTTTCTGGCCAAGGCACTTCGCCAGGGAAAGGAAGGGTGCAGAAGTCAGAATAAGGAGGTGGGGGCTGGGGAGAGTACAAGCTGGCAGGCCCAGTGAACGGTAAGGTAGGTGGATGGGGGAGGTGAGGGAGTTGAAGTAAGAAGCTGGGAGGGGTTAAGTGGAACAGGTAAAGGGGCAGGTGAGAGGTTAACCAGAATAGGGAATGGAAAGGGAGAGAGAGGGAATGGGGGAGTAACTACTGGAATTGGAGAGAATGAGCAATGACTTCTCTAGCTTACCTTCCATTGATGCCTGATCTGCTGAGTTCCTCCAGCATTTTGTGTGTACTATGACCATATGACCATAAGACTTAGGAACAGAATTAGGCCATTCAGCCCATCGAGTCTGCTCTGCCATTCCATCATGGCTGATCCCAGATCCCAGTCAACCTGCCTTCTCGCCATATCCTTTGATGCCCTGACTGATCAGGAAATGATCAACTTCCACCTTAAATATACCCATGGACTTGGCCTCCACTGTAGTCTGTGGCAGAGCATTCCACAGATTCACTACTCTGGCTAAAAAAAATTCCTCCTTACCTCTGTTCTAAATGGTCACCCTCAATTTTGAGAATGTGCCCTCTAGTTCTGGATATCCCCATCATCGAAAACATCCTCTCTATATCCACCTTATCTAGACCTTTCAACATTCAGTAGGTTTCAGTGAGATCCCCCCTCATTCTTTCAAATTCCAGCGTGTACAGGCCCAAAGCTGCCAAACCTTCTTCAACAATACTGGTGTATTGTTATAACCTATCTACCGTCCATTAGGGAAGGAAATTTATCACCTAACCTATCTAACTTTTAAAATGGCCATCAGTAAAATAAGAAAGTTGTGCTTGCAAGGACTGATACTACAACAGTATGCTGTGTGACTTGTTCCAACGTGAAAGATTGTTCAGTCCCTTACAAAACATCACCGCTAAAGAGGTGCTGTAGTCACACTGAATCTCCAATAAAACAAGTCTTGGATTTATAAAGCATCCTGCACATCAACAACTGCCAGATGTCTTCATGAATGGAATCTATCTCAAGAGCAATGATTTAAATGCCGTCTCATTCAAACAGTCATGGGTTGAAGGAACAGTTGTTTGACATTTAAACACAAGAGATTCTGCACATGCTGGAAATCCACAGCAATGCACAAGAAATGTTGGAGGAACTCAGGAGGTCAGGCAGGATCTATGGAAAAGAGTAAACAATTCCTGTCCATAAACCTCCTTCTTGTGCCCCCTCCCTTTTTTCTGTGGCCCACTCTCATCTCCTATCAGATTCCTTCTTCTTTTCATCCCTTTTTCTCTTCCACCACTGTCCTCTCAGCTTCTTCCCCACCCTCCTTTTCCTTCTCCCCCTCTTCCCCCACTGTCTCCTTTCTGGCTTCAGCCCCATTTCTTTCCAGTCCTGATGAAGGGTCTCGGGCTGAATCATCAACTGTTTATTCTTTCTCCATAGATGCTGCCTGACCTGCTGATTTCCTACAGCATTTTGTGTGTATCTCTCCAGATTTCTGACATCTCTTGTGTATGTCCAAGAGTAGAGCAGTATTGTGATCATTTTTATTTAATTAACTGCAAATATTGAATGAACTGAGTTTAAATTCACCTGTGACTTTGGTGGGATTCAGACTCACATTAGTTAGATTACCAATCCCAAACTCGATACTGATTGCTTATTTGTTTATTATTATTATTATTTTGTATTTTCATACTCTTATGCTTTTTGCGTGTTGGTTATTTGTCCATCCTGGAAGATCCAGTCTTTCATTGATTCTATTGTGTTTCTTTGTATATATTATGAACACTACAAGAAAATGAATCTCAGGTAACATAAATGTACTTTGATAATAAATTTACTTTGATCTTTGATAACTGCCTCAATAAATAAATAGTTAGCTTTGCTGAGGTGTGAATTTGTGTGATCTGCTGTTGAGAGTGATGTGTTTATCTTTGCTCTACCCTGTGCCTGGTAACGAGCTGAAACTCTCTCTAACCCAGGATCGCTTATCCAAGTGCCAATGACAGAGAAGGGGAAAATCACTCGGGGCCGTCTGGGGTCTCTCTCGCTGAAGAAGGAGGGAGAGAAGCAATGTTTTCTGTTCTCCAAGCACCTGATCATCTGCACCAGAGGATCGGGTGGGAAACTCCATTTAACAAAAGTAGGTCACCACTGCTGCGACTAACCGTGTTTCGTTTCACCGAGATCATGGGAACGAAAGGTTTAGCATGTGAGGAGTTTGATAGGTTTTGTCCTATACTTGCAGGAAGAATGGGGGAGTGGGGGGAGTCTCATCGAAACATACTGACTGTTGTGGGGGAAGGGATTTGATGTTCTTGCCGTTGGCATGATTTGTTTTTTTTGCGTGGGTTGATGTCCTTGTCGCCGTTTTTCTGTGGTGGGAAGGGGTTTTTGATCATGTTGCCTTTTGCAATATTTTTTTTTGTGTGAGTGGGGGTTGGTGATGTTTTTCTTTGGACGACCTCCATGGTTTTCTTTGTTCCATGGCCATCTGGAGAAGACAGATCTCAGAGTTGTATACTACATACATACTTTGGTAATAAATGAACCTTTTTGAATATTGAAAAGCCTAGATAGAGTGAACATGGGAAAGGATGTTTCCTGCAGTGAGGGAGTCTAGGACCAGAGGCACAGCCTCAAAATAGAGGGACGTCCCTTTAAAATGGAGATGAGGGGGAATTTCTTCAGCCAGAGGGTGGTGAATCTGTGGAATTCATTGCTACGGATGGCTGTGGAGGCCGTCATTGGGTATATTTAAAGCCAAGGTTGTAGATACTTGATTAGTCCAGGCAACAAAGCTGCAGCGTCCTTAGTGCTCACCTCATCAGCCAACAGCCAATGAACAAGACTCAGCTCCAGACGAGAGCAGTTGCCTTTAGGGGCAGTACGGTAGCGTAGTGACTAATGTAATGCTTGACAGTACAAGCTATCAGGGTTCGATTCCCACTGCTATCCTTAAGGAGTTTATACCATGACCATGCTGGTTTCCCCTGGGTGCTCCGGTTTCCTCGCACACGTGCAGGTTGGAGTTAGTGAGCTGTGGGCATGCTGTGTTGGTGCCAGAAGCATGGTGACACTTACGGGCTGCCCCCAGCACCTTCCTGGACAGTTGGTCAGTCAGGTAAACAATGTATGTTTTGATGTTTCGATGCACAATTGAAGACTATAAGAAAGCTAATCTTTCTCTTTCGCCTTTATTCCAGAACGGTGTTCTCTCATTCATTGACTGCACCTTGGTGGAGGATCCGGAGATGACAGATGATGAGAGTATGTAAAAAGTATTAAAATATTTATCATGCTGTCTGAACGTACGTGCAAGAATGTATGCGTGTGCACCCATGAGTGTGAATCTGTGTTTGAGTGTGTGTTACTTGCTTCTGTAAGTGTGTGTACAGTTGGTAAGCTGAGAGTCAAAGTAAACAGAAAAGCACAGCACTGAAAAGGCCCTTCAGCACATCTAGTCCATGCCTACTCCAATTGACCTGCACCGGGACCATAGCCCTCCATACCCCTGCCATCCACATACCTCTTAAACATTGAAATCGAGCTTACATCCACCATTGTTATCAAAGTACATATGTATCACCATATGCTACCTTCAGATTCACTTTCTCACAGACATTTACAGGAAAATTAAGAAATATATAGAATAAATGGAAATTATTTAGACTGTGCATGTAATGGTGTTCTGCTGAACCTGGTGGGCATTGTAAAGCAGCTATCGTAACATTTTACAGTGCACCAGCTGTAAGATTGGAGTTTGTGCTCCCTCCCTGTGAACATGTAGGTTTCCGGTTTCCTCCCATAGTCCAAGGACATACGGTTAGTAGATTAGTGAACTGTGGACACGCAATGCTGGTGCCAGTAGCACGGCGACACTTGCGGGCTGCCCCCAGCACATCCTCGAGCTATGATAGCTGTTGACTCACTTCACTGTAGATTTCGATGTTCCAATGTACATGTGACAATTAAAGCTGATATCTCTTTATCTCTCCAATTCCCATGGTGGGAAATCTTCTGGCAGATACTTGAAAGGAATTAACTGCAGCATGTAAGAGAAGCTTGGATAGGTACATATTTGGGAGAGGTTTGGATGGCTATGGTCTGGGTACAGGTAGATGGGACCAGGCTGGCAGGGATTAGATGGGCCAATGACCTGTTTCTGTGCTGCAGTTCGCTGTGACGATATTGGCACCATCCATGGACGGGTCAATGGTGTTGGTGTTTTTCGGGGACGTGAGACTGGGTGGCCTTGTCGCTGAAATTCCTCTCTTTAACTCTGGCAGCGCGGGGAGGGGGTCAGGACATGGAACACCTTGATTTCAAAATTGTGGTGGAACCGAAAGATGTTCCTTCGTTCACTGTGATTCTGGTGGCCTCTTCACGGCAGGAGAAAGCAGCGTGGACGAGTGATATCAGCCAGGTGAGTGAATCCTCACAGACAAAATCATAATTATCACCAGTACATGTCGTGAAATTTGTTATGTGGTAGCAGTACATTGCTGTATATAATACCAAACACTGTGAATTACAGCAAGTGTATAAGTTATATTAAATAAGTAGTGAAAAAAATAGTGAGGTAGTGTTCATGGGTCCAATGTCCATTCAGAGAGCAATGGCAGAGGGGAAGAAGCTGTCCCTGAATCTTTGAGTGTGTGTCTTCAGGCTCCTGTACCTTGTTCTCGATGGTAGTAATGAGAAGGGGGCATGTCCTAGGGGTCCTTAATGCCACCTTTTACAGACATTGTTTTTTGAAGATGTTCTGGACAGTACGGGGGTTAGCATGAGGACAAGGACTACTTGGCCCATCATCCCTTTGCCAGCCTGTTGAAAGAGCTTTCCATTCTATCACTCTCCTCCTGCCCTTTCCACTGGCTTTGTGTCAAGGTCCTGGCCCAATTCCTGGGCATGCTCTTGGCTTTTACCCGTAAGATTCTTCAGCACGTGGGATGAGGGAACTGTACCTCCCCCACCTCTCCCTGCAGCACATTTCAGGCTCCCACTCTCTGTAAAGAATGGCCTCACGTATTTCCTTTGAGCTCCCTTCCCCCCCCCCACTTTAAACGCATACCCTCTAGTAAGCAGTTGGATAATTTTCTAGCTGTAATTTCAGTCCTTACATCTCATGAGAGTTCCTTTCCTTTAGAACAAAAAGTATACTTAGATGTAAGAACTGAAATCGCTGGTGGTGGCACTCAAGTCCGAGTTAACATTTCAAATGCAACCTTTCATCAAGTTGTTCAAAACTTTCTGTCCAATGGTTTGTATTTTGATTTAAGATCTGAACTATCTGACTTTACATACTTAACTATTTCTCTCCTACTAGTGCATAGATAACATTCGATGCAATGGTCTGATGATGAACGCGTTTGAGGAAAATTCCAAAGTCACGGTTCCACAGATGATTAAGTAAGTGACGATTGCCTGCACGTGTACTCGCCTTTCTGAGACAATGGGATGCAGAGAGAGGGGCAGGACGGTCGCGCAGTGGTTAGCACAATGCGTTACAGTACAGGTGACCCGGTTTCAATTCCCACCGCTGCCTGTATGTTCTCCTTGTGAATGCATGGGATTCTTCCAAGGGCTCCGGTTTCCTCCCACAGTCCAAAGATGCACTGGTTGGCAAGTTAATTGATCATTGTAAATTGTCCCGTGACCAGGCTTGGGTTAGGAGGGACATTGCTGGGCAGCACGCCTGTACCTCGATAAATAAATAAATAATGCCACAGAATTTGGTCACCTATTGTCTAAGTCACTGCGCTAGAAATAGGAGAAGGTTACTTCAAATCCCGCCAGTCAATTGGATCAATCAGGAACCAGAAACGGCGTGGCAGCTTCAACTGTAATCAGACTAACAACCAGGTGAAGACAAAAGTCAGAAATGAAACAGAGTATGTTGCTGGAGACCATTAGAGATTATTTCACCATTTGGCCGACAATGAGAAGGGATGGGAGAGAAAATTGGGACAGCACAGTAGTGTGCCAATTAGCCTAACATTTCCAGGTTTAATTCCCACTGCTGTATGTCAGGAGTTTGTACATTTTTCTCTGTGACCACATGGGATTTTTCCAGTTCCTTCCCACGTTCCAAAAACATGCGGGTTAGTAGGTTAATTAGTCACGTGTAACTGGACAGTGCGGACTCGTTGGGTTGGAAGGGCTTGTTACTGTGTTGTATCTCTAAATAAAATACATGGCAGAATTTTAAAGCTATTTTCAAGTTTGCTTATTATCATTTCCAGTACACAAATGTAAATGAGAATGAAACAATCGTTACTCTGGATCTGATGCAGCACAAAAACATGAAAAACCAATAAATATGAAAGCAATCCTATAAAACACAACATACAAATAACTGAGTGTGGCTCTATCTATACATCAATGTGGTCATTACGGAAATGTATGTATGGGCAGCTCTTCAAGGAATATTGAGAAAAGCCACTCAGAATATTGGGAAAGATAAGCCTTTCCATCCTGTTAAGCCATTTTTGATGAGATTGTGACTGTTCTCTGACTTTAAATAGGCACATCTTCTCTTTTGTATCTTAATACTATCCATTGAAATCACACTTCCTCAGGAATCTATCAAACTTTATCTGGAACTTTAGTCTGAACTGTATCGTCTTGATCGCACTGGCAGTGCCAGCCTTTGAGATCATCACTCTGGTTTTGTTGTAACCGGCAGGTCTGACACCAGCCTTTACTGTGACGATGTGGACATCAGGTTCAGCAAGACTCTCAACTCCTGCAAAGTTCTCCAGATTCGCTATGCAACCGTGGAACGTCTGCTGGAACGCCTGACTGACCTGCGTTTCCTGAGTATAGATTTCCTCAACACATTCCTGCATTCGTACCGTGTATTCACCACGGCCGATGTGGTGCTGGACAAGCTCATCGCCATTTACAAGAAGCCAATAAGTGCAATACCTGCAAGGTGACATCTGTGTGTTATTGTATGACGCATTGAACCCACTCTGTGTGTCTGTGTGCCAATGTATGTGTGTGTATGTTTGCATGCACATATGCATTTGCTTGTCTGTGTGTGTGCATAATGCACGTTTGTGTGTTGATGTGCAAACATGTACGTGCAAGTGAAAAATAATTATTCTGATTACGTGATCAGCGATGTCAACAAAATGTTCATAAAATAGTCTTCACTGGGTACTCAATAGAAAACATTCAGTTCTCAGTCTCCAAAAACTGTTTGCTACTAATAACTCCTGGTGTGGCAGATTTCTAGGACATGTCCACATGACAAGGGTCACTCCTCCATGTGACTTACCTACCCTACCATCCCTCCTCACCTGGATCCACCCATCACCTGCCAGTTCCTGCTCCATTTCTTCCCCTCATCACTTCCCTCATCTCACCTGACAATCACCACTCCCTTTCAGTCCAGTGAACGGTCTCTCAACTGGAAACGTCAACTATCCATTTTCCTCCATTGACCCTCTCAGTTCCTCCAGGAACTTGCTTGTTTACCTCCAGACTGCAGCATCTGCAGTCCATTGTGTCTCTACCACAGCGGCTTACTTCTTCATCATCTTCTCTTCAGGACAATCACAACAGAGTGTAGTTAGGTACCTGAGGAATTATTGAGATTGTTATGGCTCCTTTTACAGAGAATCACAAGCATCGTCCATTACAGTTGTCCAAAAGGGCTAATGGTAAAGAATATAACTCACTTTTAAGGTGACTGGAGGAAAATACATGGGGATCAGAGGCAGGTTTTTACATGGATGTGTGGATAGAGGCAGATATATTATTAAGAAGCTCTTAGATAGACAAATGGATCAGAGAAAAGTGGAGAAGCATTAGATTGATCGTAGAGTAGGTTTAAAGGTTGGCACCACATTGTGGGCTGAAGGGCCTGTATTATGCTGTACTGTTTAGTGTTCTGTTCAGCAAAGTGTGTTCAATTTAATTGTAACACACACAAAATGCTGGAGGAACGCAGGTCAGGCAGCATCTATGGAGTGGAATAAACAGTCAATGTTTTGGGCTGAAACCCTTCATCAGGATTCACAGTCAACCCTAATTGTATAATACTTTTGATTAAATGAAATGCAGTCGTTATATCTCGGCAACCCTACTAACATTAGATTTCCTCTCAAACACAGGTCACTTGAACTCTTCCTTGCAAGCAGCCAAAATAACAAACTCCTGTACAGGGAGCCCCCGAAGTCCCCACGAGCGAGCCGGAAATTCTCCTCCCCTCCGCCCCTTTCTATTTCGAAGACGTCGTCACCAATTCGGAGGAGGAAGCTTTCTCTTAACATTCCCATTATTACTGGAGGCAAAGCCCTGGATCTCGCCAGCATGACCTGCTCGTCCAACGGCTATGCAAGCATGTACTCCTCATCGTCCCCCTTCAGCAAGACCAGCCTGGACATCAACAAGCTCTACTTGTCCAGCAACTACTCCAACAAGATTTCCAATGAACCCGAATCCAAATCAGACAAAGCTGAAGATTCTGCTCTGGGCAAAGGAGGTGAGTTGTCAGCACCAACAGCATTAAAAGTTCAAAGTAAATTTATTATCAAAGTACATATATGTCAGCATGTACTGCCCTAAGATTCAGTTTCTTGTGGGCATTCTCAGTAAATATAAAGAAACACAATAGAATCACTGACAAACGGCACCCAACAGGACAGAGGAACAACATGTGTGCAAAACACAACAAACTGTGCAAAACAAAAGCAGAAAATCAATCAAAATAATAATAAATAAATAAGAGATAAATATTGAAAACATGAAACGAAGAGTCCTTGAATCCGAGTCCGTAGTTTGAGGGCACACTTCAGTGCTGGGGTGAGTGAAGTTGAGGGAACCTGTCCTCTTTGATTCAGGAACTTAATAGCTGAGGGATAATAACTGTTCCTGAACCTGGTGGTGTGGGACCTGATGGCTGAGGGGTGATAACTGTGGGACCTGATGATTGAGGGGCAATAACTGTTCCTGAACCTGGTAGTGTGGGACCTGATGGTTGAGGGGTAATAACTGTTCCTGAACCTGGTGGTGTGGGACCTGATGGTTGAAGAGTAATAACTGTTCCTGAACCTGGTGGTGTGGGACCTGATGGTTGAGAGGTAATAACTGTTCCTGAACCTGGTGGTGTGGGACCTGATGGCTGAGGGGTGATAACTGTGGGACCTGATGATTGAGGGGCAATAACTGTTCCTGAACCTGGTGGTGTGGGACCTGATGGTTGAGGGGTAATAACTGTTCCTGAACCTGGTGGTGTGGGACCTGATGGTTGAGGGGTAATAACTGTTCCTGAACCTGGTGGTGTGGGACCTGATGGTTGAGGGGTAATAACTGTTCCTGAACCTGGTGGTGTGGGACCTGATGGTTGAAGAGTAATAACTGTTCCTGAACCTGGTGGTGTGGGACCTGATGGTTGAGGGGTAATAACTGTTCCTGAACCTGGTTGTGTGGGACCTGATGGCTGAGGGGCAATAACTGTTCCTGAACCTGGTGGTGTGGGACCTGATGGTTGAGGGGTAATAACTGTTCCTTAACCTGGTGGTGTGGGACCTGATGGTTGAGGGGTAATAACTGTTCCTGAACCTGGTTGTGTGGGACCTGATGGCTGAGGGGCAATAACTGTTCCTGAACCTGGTGGTGTGGGACCTGATGGTTGAGGGGTAATAACTGTTCCTGAACCTGGTGGTGTGGGACCTGATGGCTGAGGGGCAATAACTGTTCCTGAACCTGGTGGTGTGGGACCTGATGGTTGAGGGGTAATAACTGTTCCTGAACCTGGTGGTGTGGGACCTGATGGTTGAGGGGTAATAACTGTTCCTGAACCTGGTGGTGTGGGACCTGATGGTTGAGGGGTAATAACTGTTCCTGAACCTGGTGGTGTGGGACCTGATGGTTGAAGAGTAATAACTGTTCCTGAACCTGGTGGTGTGGGACCTGATGGTTGAGGGGTAATAACTGTTCCTGAACCTGGTGGTGTGGGACCTGATGGCTGAGGGGCAATAACTGTTCCTGAACCTGGTGGTGTGGGACCTGATGGTTGAGGGGTAATAACTGTTCCTGAACCTGGTGGTGTGGGACCTGATGGTTGAGGGGTAATAACTGTTCCTGAACCTGGTGGTGTGGGACCTGATGGTTGAGGGGTAATAACTGTTCCTGAACCTGGTGGTGTGGGACCTGATGGTTGAAGAGTAATAACTGTTCCTGAACCTGGTGGTGTGGGACCTGATGGTTGAGGGGTAATAACTGTTCCTGAACCTGGTTGTGTGGGACCTGATGGCTGAGGGGCAATAACTGTTCCTGAACCTGGTGGTGTGGGACCTGATGGTTGAGGGGTAATAACTGTTCCTGAACCTGGTGGTGTGGGACCTGATGATTGAGAAGTAATAACTGTTCCTGAACCTGGTGGTGTGGGACCTGATGGCTGAGGGGTAATAACTGTTCCTGAACCTGGTGGTGTGGGACCTGATGGCTGAGGGGCAATAACTGTTCCTGAACCTGGTGGTGTGGGACCTGATGGTTGAGGGGTAATAACTGTTCCTGAACCTGGTGGTGTGGGACCTGATGATTGAGAAGTAATAACTGTTCCTGAACCTGGTGGTGTGGGACCTGATAGCTGAGGGGTAATAACTGTTTCTGAACCTGATGGTGTGGGACCTGATGGTTGAGGGGTAATAACTGTTTCTGACCCTGGTGGTGTGGGACCTGATGGTTGAAGGGTAATAACTGTTCCTGAACCTGGTGGTGTGGGACCTGATGGTTGAGGGGTAATAACTGTTCCTTAACCTGGTGGTGTGGGACCTGATGGTTGAGGGGTAATAACTGTTCCTTAACCTGGTGGTGTGGGACCTGATGGTTGAGGGGTAATAACTGTTCCTGAACCTGGTTGTGTGGGACCTGATGGCTGAGGGGCAATAACTGTTCCTTAACCTGGTGGTGTGGGACCTGATGGTTGAGGGGTAATAACTGTTCCTTAACCTGGTGGTGTGGGACCTGATGGTTGAGGGGTAATAACTGTTCCTGAACCTGGTTGTGTGGGACCTGATGGCTGAGGGGCAATAACTGTTCCTGAACCTGGTGGTGTGGGACCTGATGGTTGAGGGGTAATAACTGTTCCTGAACCTGGTGGTGTGGGACCTGATGGCTGAGGGGCAATAACTGTTCCTGAACCTGGTGGTGTGGGACCTGATGGTTGAGGGGTAATAACTGTTCCTGAACCTGGTGGTGTGGGACCTGATGGCTGAGGGGTAATAACTGTTCCTGAACCTGATGGTGTGGGACCTGATGGTTGAAGAGTAATAACTGTTCCTTAACCTGGTGGTGTGGGACCTGATGGTTGAGGGGTAATAACTGTTCCTTAACCTGGTGGTGTGGGACCTGATGGTTGAGGGGTGATAACTGTTCCTGAACCTAGTGGTGTGGGAACTGATGTTTGAGGAGTAATAACTGTTCCTGAACCTGGAGGTGTGGGACCTGATGGTTGAGGGGTAATAACTGTTACTGAACCTGGTGGTGTGGGACCTGATGGTTGAGGGGTAATAACTGTTCCTGAACCTGGTGGTGTGGGACCTGATGGTTGAGGGTAATAACTGTTCCTTAACCTGGTGGTGTGGGACCTGATGGTTGAGGGGTAATAACTGTTCCTGAACCTGGTGGTGTGGGGCCTGATGATTGAGGGGCAATAACTGTTCCTGAACCCAGTGGTGTGGAACCTGATGATTGAGAGGTAATAACTGTTCCTGAACCTGGTGGAGTGGGACCTGATGGTTGTAGGGTAATAATGCCCTCTAGACATATAACGAATCTGGCATTCATATGTAGGTACGGCAAGGACGGTGAAGGAAGATTCCGAGATTGAGCAAGACCTGAGCGATGAGGATGAGACAGAAACATCACCGACAAAATCTCCAACAACTCCAAAAAAACTAAAAACAAAGAACTCTTCGGGTAAGGAGCAATGATTTTGGTGTCAACTAATCAGGGGATCAAACCGAAATGTAGTGACTCTGTAACCTACTCCAAACTGACTTCCCTGTCTCTGTAATCTCTTCAGCCTCCATACTCCAGAAATCTCCCTCCTGGTATGACTCCTCCAGCCTCCAGAACTCTTCCTTGAGGCATGATCACCTCCAGCCCCCAAAATAATACCTCTTGATGTGACTACTATCAGCCTCCAGACACAGAACTCTCCCCGTCAACATGACTACATGCAGACTCCAAAAATTTCACTCTCAATGTGACCATCTCCAATCCCCAGACAAATTCCTTTCACCTCCACCCCTAGAACGCACCCTCTTGACGTGACCACCTCCAGCCACAGAAATCTCCCTCTCAAGAGAACCATCTCCAGGTTGGGATAATAAATCAGCCATAACAATATGACATCTTCAACCCTAACCACTCTTCCAATACCAGCTTCTTCTACTTACTTATCATTTGCCCCACAGGTCCTAAAATCTGGAATTCCCTTCTCAAACTTTCTCCTCCTGTAGGATGCTCTTTAAGATCAGCCTTTGGCCATCTTCCCCATCATTACTTCATGTAACAGTGTCAAATTTTAGACCATAAGACATAGGAGCAGGTTTAGGCAATTTGGCCCTTGAGTCTGCTCCGCCATTCCATCATGGCTGATTTATTATCCCTCTCAACCCGATTCTCCTGCCTTCTCCCTGTGACCTTCGATACCCTGACTAATCAAAAGCTTATCAACCCCTGCTTTAACTACACCCAATGACTTGGCCTCCACAGCCGTCTGTGGCAATGAATTCCACGGGTCCACTACCTTCTGGCTAAAGAAATTCTCCATTTCTGTTCTAAAGGGGGCGTCCTTCTGTTCTGAGGCTGTGCCCTCCGGTCCTAAATTTTGTTCAATAACATTGTCAACGATGAATTCAGATGTTATTTCTCCAACTCAGAGATTCTATATAATTCTTTTTGAGGAGGTTATATTTGCTTAAGTCTGACTCATCAATCCTGAAAGAGATGTATTTCAGGCAGGCTTGCCCCGGGATTGGGGGACAGTCTGTGGGAGGGAGGAAAGGGGCTTGTCTGCTGTTGTTGTTTGTTGCATTCTGTGTTCTTTTGTGAGCATTATGACCTTTTTATGTCGGTGCCAGAAAGTGTGGTGACACTTGCAGGCTGCCTCCAACACGTACGTCGAGTGTGTTGGTTGTTAACTCAAATGATACATTTCACTTGGTGTACATATGATAAATAAATTAATATGAATCTATTTATTTATCTGCTTCATTTCCTTCACTTTAAAAATATCTACTCTTACTTTACCAAATCAGTTACACCATTAATATTTTCTATCAACAATGATATAGTTCTTATTATATAGTAGCTCCATTGCATAGGGTTGACTGAAATCGTTAATGCCGAGGACACTTGAACGTTAAGGAGATCGGGGGTATGGCTTTAGTACAGGAGAGTGGTGCTGAGGAAAGGCAGCTCGTACTTACCCTGTTGAATCGTGAAGCAGATGCCAGGAGCTGAACAGCTTCTTATTGCTTCAAGTTTCTTTTATTTTCTTATGAATAGCTATTATTATATTTTTATTTTTTCTCAGTTCAAGCTGATAAAACCAGAGGTACAGGCATAGCCAAACACACTCATTTCTCAATTGCCAGGAACTTTCAGACTATTCTAGTGGTGTGTAGTATTGTGGCTTTCTGGAGATTTACATAGATATTGCTGTCCAGCCCGAATTGTTCAGTGCTTTGGGATGATGCCAGTTGTAGATATTACTATCGGGACAATGTATACCCTGTACATGTTCCATAGTCTTTCAATTTCCTCTTTTTATTCAGCACATTTCCATTATTATTTTTATTTCTTTATTATTGTATTTGCACACTGATTGAACGCCCGAATTGGTGTGGTCTTTTGTTGATTCTATTTTGGTTATTATTCTATTATGGATTTATTGAGTAAGCCCACAAGAAAGTGAACCTCAGGGTTGTATATGGTGACATATATGTACTTTAATAATAAAGTTACTTTCAATGACTCTCTAAAGAATGACATAGACTACATATTACGTAATTTGGCACAGCCAATATAAGTTGAACCATGTCAGAAACTGATGACTGAAGATAACCAGATTCAGATTTATTGATCATATGTACATCAAAACTAACAGTGAAAATCGTCAATTGTGTTAACAACAAACACAATGCATCAATGCCCCAAAACCTTTGATAAGCACCATGACATCGATGGAAATTGCAACTGGCGCATTCTTGAACCGAACCCCAGCTCCTGCCCCTGAATCTCCATTTACCGTCTCTGACCTCTGACTCTTCCTTATACCTGTCCCTAAACTCTAACCTGATCCCTAACTCCCAAGCTGTCCTGAAAACCATCCCTACGAACCTAAACAAAATGACTATATCTGAGCCACGGCCTCGACAGACAACAGCGCTTGGCGATAGGGGCTGTGGATTACCTATGATCCATCTTATCTCTGCAGAGTTCTCCTTGTTTTCCTACAATAATGGAGTGGTGGTCACGTCCAGTCGGGAGATGGAGAACAATCGCAGTGCACTGTCGGCTACCTCAGCCTTTGCTATTGCAACCGCCGGTGCCAGTGAGGGCACCCCCACCAAGGAGAAGTTCCGACGGATGTCGCTGGCCAGCGCAGGTAGCCTCTGCATTTCAAAACGCAGAATCTGATCTCTTAATGCCGAATCTTGGTAATTGGTTCTAAAAGAACCCAACACAAGAAGGGGGCTGATCTGTGCATTTAAATTCACCGTCACCAGGACATAAACTGGTTGAATTATTTTGAAATGTAGGCAGCAACAGAAACCACGTAAGTTAAGGCACAAACTCAGAACGGAGTCTAGAGTGTTTCAATGGTTAATCAGTACATCCAGAGGGAGAAAATATGTCAGGTGGACAAATGGCTCTCCCACCCCCACTGCTTCTGCGAGTCTCCCCCACACACTGTTACTCCTCTAAGCTGATTCAGTTTAGAGTAGTGGAGATCGAAGTTATCCATGTCATTCAGGAGCCTGATGGTTGTGGGGTAATAATTGTTCCTGATCCTGGTGGTGTGGGACCCAAGGCTTCTGAACCCCCTAGCCAGAGGCAGCAGCAGGAAGGGAGCACGAGCTGGATGGTGGGAGTCTTTGATGACAGACGCTCCTTTCTTGTGGCAGTGCTTCATGTGAATGTGGTCACTGGTGGGGAGGGCTTTGCCTGTGATGGACAGGGTTGTATCCACCACTCTCTGTAGATTTTCCACTCCTGGGCCATCGGGGCTTCCATGTGACGCAACCAGCTCTGATACTCTCCACTGTTCATCTATAGAAGTTTGTCAAAATTGTAGTGCCATGCCATATCTGCATAAACGTCTCAGAAAGTAGAGGCGCTGCTGCGTCCCCTTACAGGACTCATCCCCTGATATGATAACGCCAAGGAATTTAAAGGCACTCAGCATGGAAGCCCAGCACTAAGACCCACACTGAGAAAAGGGTATGTGATCTTTGGTCATAACTTATTTAAGCCTAATACTGCTCAGTCAGGCTGAAGTTAGGAAACCTCCAGTGACACAGAGATATCTAATAAACCCTGAGTATCGAGCTACCATTCAACCAGGCGTTCCCAAGTTGGGGTCCACGGACCCCTTGCTTAATGGTGTTGGTCCATGGCGTAAAAAAGGTGAGAGCTCCTGCATTAGATGACGTGATGAGTTGATATCTGTTGTTCTCTGCCCAATTATTTCCCAATGAATTTCTTAACCGAATTCAGGCTTTCCTGCGGACCAGAGAATTTGTGACAAGGAATTTGTTATCCGAAGAGCAGCTACGAATCGGGTGCTCAACGTGCTGAGGCATTGGGTCTCTAAGCATGCCCAGGTGGGTGTTCGGCTGTAACCACGACAGATTCTGCAGTAACGCACAGACAAAATGCCAGAGGAGTTCAGCAGGTCAGGCAGCATCTATGGAGGGGAACAAACAGTTGGCGTTTTGAACCAAGATCTCTCATTAGAGACGGGAAAGGAAGAGGGCGGGGGGAGAATGCAGAATAATAAGGTGGGGGAGGGAAAGAAGTGGAAGATGGCAGGTGGTGGAGAGGGAAGGTGGGGAGACGGGGGGAGGGGGATGATGTGAGAAGCATGGATACGAAACCATAAATATTTTATAAATGATGCCATCCTGGCAGACGATGCAGGTGGCTTTGATTTAGTCGTATTTAATGGAAGGGGTACCAGAGGAGTATTGTGGGCAATATTGCGAGACCCAGGAACATTAGCTGTTAATTCCTCTTCCCCCAAAGGACTTTGAAGCAAACTCAGAGCTGAAAATGAAAGTGATTGGTTTTCTGGAGGAAGTCATCCACGATCCTGAATTGCTCACTCAGGAGAGGAAAGCAGCAGCCAACATCATCAGGTACATTTCCTAAGCAGGGATACACACCAACAAAAGTTCGCAGCAAAACCGAACCCCAATCACAGAGAGAAGAAATATCTCATCAGGGCAGTCCACGGGGTGCTCCATAGAACCTGTAACATAGAGACTGACCGTCTGTGGGAAAAACCCTGCAGGTTAGCGCCATCGTTTTCTTCTGGGCAGTGTCTTTACAAGATGGGTGACCCCAGCCATTATCAATGCACTTCAGGGATTGTATGCCTGGTGTCAGTGGTCGCATAACCAGGACTTGTGATCTGCACCGGTTGCTCATACGACCATCCACCACCTGCTCCCATGACTTCATGTGAACCTGATCTGATCGGGGTGGGGGGTGGGGCTAATCAGGTGCTACACCTTCCCAAGGGTGACCTGCAGGCTAAGGGAAGGAAGGAGCATCTTACACCTTAAGGTAGTATATGGTTACATATATATTGTCTTTGGTAATCAATTATTTTCACTTTTGGGTTTCACAATCTTGTTGGCCTGGAAGGGCCTATTATCATACTCTAAATAAATAAACACAACAGGTCAACAGAGGACATGAGTTGAGAGTTAGGGGGCAAAAGTTTAAGTGTAACACGAGGGGGAATTTCTTTAATCAGAGAGTGGTAGCTGTGTGGAATGAACTTCCAGTAGAAGTGGTAGAGGCAGGTTTGGTATTGACATTTAAAGTAAAATTGGGTAGGTATATGGACAGGAAAGGAATGGAGGGTTATGGGCTGAGTGCGGGTCAGTGGGACTAGGTGAGAATAAGCATTCGGCACAGACTAGAAGGGCTGAGATGGCCTGTTTCTGTGCTGTAATTGTTATATGGTTATATAGGTTGAGTGTCTTCAGTGGGGTAAGGAGCTGTTGATAGAAACATAGAAACAGAAAATAGGTGCAGGAGTAGGCCATTCGGCCCTTCGAGCCTGCACTGCCATTCAGTATGATCATGGCTGATCATCCAACTCAGAACCCTGTACCTGCTTTCTCTCCATTCCCACGATCCCTTTAGCCACAAGGGCCATATCTAACTTCCTCTTAAATACAGCCAATGAACCGGCCTCAAATGTTTCCTGTGGCAGAGAATTTCACAGATTCACCACTCTCTGTGTGAAGAAGTTTTTCCTCATCTCGGTCCTAAAAGGCTTCCCCTTTATCCTTAAACTGTGACCCCTCATTCTGGACTTCCCCAACATCGGAAACAATCTTCCTGCATCTCGCCTGTCCAATCCCTTCAGAATTTTATACGTTTCAATAAGATCCCCCCTCAATCTTCTAAATTCCAGTGAGTATAAGCCTAGTCAATCCAGTCTTTCTTCATATGAAAGTCCTGCCATCCCAGGAATCAATCTAGCGAACCTTCTGTGTACTCCCTCTATGGCAAGAATGTCTTTCCTCAGATTAGGGGACCAAAACTGCATACAATATTCTAGGTGCGGTCTCACCAAGGCCTTGTACAACTGCAATAGAACCTCCCTGCTCCTGTACTCAAATCCTTTTGCTATGAATGCCAACATACCATTTGCCTTTTTCACTGCCTGCTGTACCTGCATGCCCACCTTCAATGACTGGTGTACAATGACACCCAGGTCTCGTTGCATCTCCCCTTTTCCTAACCGGCCACCGTTCAGATAATAATCTGTTTTCCTGTTCTTGCAACCAAAGTGGATAACCTCACATTTATCCACATTAAATTGCATCTGTCATGAATTTGCCCACTCACCTAACCTATCCAAGTCACCCTGCATCCTTTTAGCATCCTCCTCACAGTTAACACCACCACCCAGCTTTGTGTCATCCACAATCTTGGAGATACAGCATTTAATTCCCTCATCTAAATCACTAATATATATTGTAAACAACTGGGGTCCCAGCACTGAGCCTTGCGGTACCCCACTAGTCACTGCCTGCCATTCTGAAAAGGTCCCGTTTACTCCCACTCTTTGCTTCCTGTCTGCCAACCAATTCTCTATCCACATCAATACCATACCCCCAATACTGTGTGCTTTAAGTTTGCACACTAATCTCCTGTGTGGGACCTTGACAAAAGCCTTTTGAAAATCTAAATATACCACATCCACTGGCTCTCCCCTATCCACTCTACTAGTTACATCCTCAAAAAATTCTATAAGATTCATCAGACATGATTTTCCTTTCATAAATCCATGCTGACTTTGTCCGATGATTTCACCTCTTTCCGAATATGCAGTTATCACATCTTTGATAACCGACTCTGGCATTTTCCCCACCACCAATGTCAGACTAACCGGTCTATAATTCCCTGGTTTCTCTCTCCCTCCTTTTTTAAAAAGTGGGGTTACATTAGCCACCCTCCAATCCTCAGGAACTAATCTAGAATCTAAGGAGTTTTGAAAAATTATCACTAATGCATCCACTATTTCTTGGGCTACTTCCTTAAGCACTCTGGGATGCAGACCATTTGGCCCTGGGGATTTATCTGCCTTTAATCCCTTCAATTTACCTAACACCACTTCCCTACTAACATGTATTTCCCTCAGTTCCTCCATCTCACTAGACCATTGATCCCCTAGTATTTCCGGAAGATTATTTAGGAGGGAGATGACCTCAGGGGACTCCTGCACTACCTGCCTACTGCTACGCTGTCTAGTGGCCACCCCTTCCCTTTCTGCCTGTGTAGCCTTTACCTGCGGTATGGCCAACTCACTGAACATGCTATTCACGACTTTCTCAGCATCGTAGATGCTCCAGTATGAATCCAATCGCAGCTCCAGACGCTCAATGCGGTCTGCCAGAAGCTGCAGTTGGACACACTTCCTGCACACTTAGTCATCAGGGACACTGGAAATATCCCTGATTTCCCACATGCTGCAGGATGAACAAACCACGGGACCGATCTCAGCTGCCATGACCTACCCAATATTTGCCTCAACTTTTGAAACTTTCTCCGTTTAAAGGAACTTAACCGGCCTGACCTTACTTGGAGTGAAGCTTGTCCTCAGCCTCTGCGCGCCAAAGCCTTCCTACTCTGTCTCCCTCTACTCCATTGCCCACTATAACGTCGCCCACTCCGTCTAACTGTTTTCTTTAAATACTCCCGCTGCCTCACGGTCCGACTTACATGCGCTTGCGCAGTCGTGCCCCTGTTAAACTGCCGAAGAAATTTAAGCAGAAAGTTAAAGATGTTGTGAGTTGAAACTGCGCATGAATGGGTTTTGGCTCGAAACATTGAGGGGTCCTCCCTCCCCACAGATGCCACTTGGCCCACTGAACTGATCCAGCAGAATGCGCTCTGCTCCAGATTCCAGCATTGGCTGTCTCTGTTGTCGCCACAGACGGTGATCATTTGGCCCGAATGACTCATCCAGACTCCACAGTTGTTCCTGTCCCACAGACACCTCAATTAATCCCCACCCCCACAATAATATCCTTCACTTATCTAACTCCCTCCGATTTCTGCTTCGATCATTAGTTCAACCACTTCCTGCTTAAATGGAAATTCCTCCAATGTTTGTGACAGTTCTGTATATATATAAAACTCATCATATCAGTTTTCTCACAATGGGAAAGCCTTGACAGCCACCCTAATGAACATCTCTCTCACAGAAAGGAGCCCCAAGCTGTTCAAAGTTCCTCGTTGTGACTCCGGAGCAGTTTTGAGGCTGAGCTCCATGTCTTGCCCGTAACCAGAGTCGCGGTTTCGTGCTGCACAGGAGAATGCCCATGATGACCACCAGCTACCCATCTGTACCGATCCCATTCATCAGCACCCGGCCCAAAGCTCCCTCTGCCTTGGCCAAGATCAGCTTCATTCACCACTTACTGTACCTTTACACGTATTAGGAATTTGCTGTTGTATGTTGGTCAGAGCACGACGTGCAACAAAAAACAACAGCGTTCAACAATATAAAGAATAAAGTATTATGTAAAATATAAAGTTAGAGATTAAAGTACGGATATGGAATGCAATGTGCATAAATACATAGCTACCAGCATGTATTTACAATGTAAACAGCATTATAAACAGTGGTTTAAAGTGCAGTGATGGGGGTAATAGATAGAAGGGGGCTAACTGGAATGTTTGATCAGATTAGCCACCTAGAGGAATAACCTCTTAAGGTGGTGTGATTTTTTTTTGTTTTAAAAGCTCTAAGGTGCTTTCCTGAAGGGAGTTTTTGGAAAAGGCAGTTTGGAGGATGGGTAGTGTCTGCAATGATTGTAATTTTTCCTGCCTGCTTCTTTGCCCTGGGCGCACACAAGTCCTGCAGAGATGGTCGACTGCAGCTAGTGATCTTTTCTGCTGACCTGACATTTTGCTGTAGTTTTTGACTATTACAAGAGGATAATGCACCAAACTAGACAGTGTGAGGATGCTCTCTATGATGGCAATGTAGAATTCGAGTGGTCGTCTAGATATTGGTGTGAGAGCCTCTCCCCTCACCACTTTAACAGGGCTAAGCTGGGACAGTGCTGCATCGCTGGTGTAAGTGTCGGGTCACAGTGGGAAAAACAATTGGTTTTTAACAAAGGTCTTGATGGATTTTGTACTCGTATCTCTGTGCTGAATGTCCTCCCCGAACAGCTGCCTCGTCCATCCTTCCCGTATTGTAAAGGCCTGCTGACCTTCTCTATATCCAATTCCCAGGACACTGAATGAAGATGACCCTGCAGATAACCAAATCTCACTGGAAGAGATTATGAACACGGTTGGTATGAATTTACTCTTCAGTTTGAGACTGCTGTCATTCAGGATCTTTATTCTGAAGCTCCCTCTTATTTCCTCCTCTTTGAAAAGACGGAAGAAGAGACTTTTGAGAATCTCTCTGCACTGGAGATTGCTGAAGAGCTGACATTGTTGGATCATCTGGTCTTTGGGTGCATTCCATACGAGTAAGTCACCGTTCCTTCTCCTTTATGATGAAAGGTGTACTCCTACATTTCGGTTCGCAGTCAGCTGAGATTCAGTAACAAGTGGGAATTGGAGGTTATGCTTCTGGTGTTCGGCATGGGGGGTTGGGTGTAGTGGTCTGGGAGGAGCATCACTCCTCTATCGATTTCTTGTGTCCTACAAAGAGACTCCAGACTGAGTCTATTGTCATCTGTGCAAGTATATGTACAGAGAGAGCAATGGAAAACGAGTTACAGTGTCACAGGCACATAGAGTCATACGGGCAGCATTCACAGATTACCATAGCAGAGTGATCTCGCCAGCGATAAAAAGGCAGTCTCTCCTCTCCAGCAGCAGAGCGATCCCCCAGCAATCAAAAGGCAGGCAGCCGGTGTTTCAATCTCCCTCGTCACTTTAATCAGCAAAATAGAATTGAACATCGGCTCATGGCCTCCTTGCCGTTTCCATACCCTGCCTCTGCCTCCCAGAATCCTCTCGGAGACTGCAGAGTGCTAAAACACCTAAACGATCTCCAAACTGCAAACCACAGGCTTCAGCAGTTCCCGAATCACATTCAAGATGAAAAACAAACGTAAGAGACATTAAAGAAGTGAAATACAACATAAAGCATAACGTTTACAAGGAATAACACAATTAAGACAAAAAAAAATCCTATTCTGACATGTTCGGCCCATGGTCTCCTCTTGTGCCATGATGAGGCCACTCTCAGTGTGGAGGAGCAACACCTTATATTCCATTTGGGTAGCCTCCAACCTGATGGTATGAATAGTGATTCTCCCAGTAATTTTCCCTCCCCCTTCCTCTATTCCTCATTCTGACCTCTTACCTCTTCTCACATGACTATAACAATCCCCTGGGTCTCCTTCTCCTTCCATTTCTTCTATGGTCCACACTCCTCTCCTATCAGATTCCTTCTGCTCCAGCCCTTTACATCCCCCTCCCACCTGGCTACACCTATCACCTTCTAGCTATCCTCCTTCCCCTTCTCCCACCTTTTTTATTCCTCCCACTTCCTTCCCTTCTTCCCTCTTCGTTTCCAGTCCCGAAGAAGGGGCTTGGACCAAAAAGTCAACAGTTTATTCATCTCCATAGACGCTGCCTGGCCTGCTGAGTTCCTCCAGCATTTCGACTTCCAACATCTGCAGACTTTCTCATGTTTATGAATAAAGTGACCTGTCGCTGAAGCCCCAGGCCCAGATACTGGGGACATCGGCCTGGCAGAATTCTCATGATCAGTCCTGCCAATGAGCTTGGAAAAATTTGCCGAGGCAGCGATTATTGGTAACTCTCCAATGCTTCGATGTATCAGCTTCTGTGGTCCTTGTGCTAGGTGTGCAGAAGGTTGGTGCACAGTTGATCATGAATGTGGGTCCTGATCTTCAAGCACTGTTTTCCTCTGTGGACCAAAAGCTTTGTTGGCCGAAAGCTTTTTCATGGAATAATAAAACTTACTGGTCAGAATCAGGCCTTTTGGCCCATCGGGTTTATGCTAGTGATTGGGTTCTGCAGATACCTTCTACTTTTTCTCTTCCCTCCCTTGGAATATTGTGTTCAGTTGTGGAGGCTTTAGTGAGGGTGCAGAGGAGATTGACCAGGATGCTGTCTGGATTACAGAGAGGGTCTTATGAGAATAGGTTGGACGAGCTGGGGCTTTTCTCTTTAGAGCGAAGGAGGATGACAGGTGACCTGATGGAAGGGTATAAGCTGATAAGAGGCACAGACTGAGCGGACAGCCAGAGAGTTACTCCCAGGGTGGAAATGGCTAATTCCAGGGAGCATAACTTTAAGTGATTGGAGGAAAGTTTGGGAGGGGGGGGTGGGGGGCGTGCCAGAGTTAGTTTTGTTTTACACGGAGAGTGCTGAGTGCATGGAACTTGCTGCCAGCAGGGGTGGTAGAGGCGGATACATTAAAGGCACATGGATGGTAGAGAAAGGCAGGGCTATGTAGGAGGGAAGTGTGAGATTGATCTTAGAACAGATTAAGATGTCAGCACAACATTGTGGGCCGAAGGGCCTGTGCTGTGATGCTCTAGAAAGTAGCAGCAGCTCCTCCACTCCATTCTGTGAAATGAACCTTTCATTTAAAAATCTCCGTTGGGTTCTCTCCCATTGTCTCCTCAAAACTGTGAAATTGCCTGTGTGATTATTTCTCACTTTACAAGACGCGGGGAGGTGTTAGCAGACAACGCTTGCACCGAGTGAAATGTTTACTTGTTTGCTTTCCATACAGGGAATTCTTTGGTCAAGGTTGGATGAAGCCCGAGAAGAATGAGAGAGCTCCGTACATTATGAAAACCACCAAACATTTCAATGATGTGAGTGCAGCCACTCAATAAACCATGAAGGTTGTGTTTCTTCACTGAAGTGCCTCTGGTCTCCGGTGAAAGGCCCATTGATAGTTACAACATTAAGCTGAATTAGTCTTTCTTGGATAAGAGTGTTAACACAAATGAGATTTGAAATGCTACAATGAAATGCAGGGCAGGCTCGAGATTGTGGATCAAGTACAGAACATTCCACAAAGGGAATTGTCAACCATCACAGAAACCTCATAGGAGTCAAATACTTATCTTAGAATCCATTAAAGATTAAAAATTAGATTTATTTTCCAAATATACATCAAAACATACAGTGAAACGTGTCATTTGTGTCAGAGGAATGGGGCTTGTTTTGTTGCTTGCCGGGTTCTATGTTGTTCTGCCGAGCTTTGTGGGCACGCTACAATGGTACCAGAATGTGTGGTAACACTAGCGGGCTGCCTCCAGAACATCCTCGGGCGTGTCGGTTGTTAACACAAACGGCACATTTCACTGTATGCTTTGATATGCACGTGATAAATAAATCTGAAATAAATAATTGCACACACAAATCATCTCAGTGATAGCAGTAGAAGGATCAGTCCGAGTCAGTATGGATTTATGAAGGGAAAATCATGCTTGACTAATCTTCTGGAGCTTTTTGAGGATGTAACTATGAAAATGGACAAGGGAGAGCCAGTGGATGTAGTGTACCTGGACTTCCAGAAAGCTTTTGATAAAGTCCCACATAGGAGGTTAGTGGGCAAAATTAGGGCACATGGTATTGGGGGCAGAGTACTGACATGGATTGAAAATTGGCTGGCTGACAGGAAACAGAGTAGTGATTAACAGGTCCCTTTCAGAATGGCAGGCTGTGACCAGTGGGGTACTGCAAGGTTCGGTGCTGGGACCGCAGCTGTTTACAATATACATTAATGATTTAGATGAAGGGATTAAAAGTAACATTAGCAAATTTGCTGATGACACAAAGCTGGGTGGCAGTGTGAAATGTCAGGAGGATGTTATGGGAATGCAGGGTGACTTGGACAGGTTGGGTGAGTGGGCAAATGTATGGCAGATGCAGTTTAATGTGGATAAATGTGAGGTTATCCACTTTGGTGGCAAGAACAGGAAGGCAGATTACTATCTAAATGGAATCAAGTTAGGAAAAGGGGAAGCACAACGAGATCTAGGTGTTCTTGTACATCAGTCAATGAAAGCAAGCATGCAGGTACAGCAGGCAGTGAAGAAAGCTAATGGCATGCTGGCCTTTATAACAAGAGGAATTAAGTATAGGAGTAAAGAGGTCCTTCTGCAGCTGTACAGGGCCCTGGTGAGACCCCACCTGGAGTATTGTGTGCAGTTTTGGTCTTCAAATTTGAGGAAGGACATTCTTGCTATTGAGGGAGTGCAGCGTAGGTTCACAAGGTTAATTCCCGGAATGGCGGGACAGTCATATGTTGAAAGATTGGAGCGACTGGGCTTGTATACACTGGAATTTTGAAGGATGAGAGGGGATCTGATTGAAACATATAAGATTATCAAGGGATTGGACACGCTGGAGGCAGGAAGCATGTTCCCGCTGATGGGTGAGTCCAGAACTAGAGGCCACAGTTTAAGAATAAGGGGTAGGCCACTTAGAACTGAGATGCAGAAGAACTTTTTCACCCAGAAAGTGGTGGATATGTGGAATGCTCTGCCCCAGAAGGCAGTGGAGGCCAAGTCTCTGGATGCATTCAAGAGAAAGTTAGATAGAGCTCTTATAGATAGCGGGGTCAAGGGATATGGGGAGAGGGCAGGAATGGGGTACTGATTGTGTATGATCAGCCATGATCACAGTGAATGGCGGTGCTGGCTAGAAGGGCCGAATGGCCTACTCCTGCACCTACTGTCTATTGTCAGTGAGGATTGTGCTGGGGGTGCCCACAAAGTGTTGCCACACTTCTGGCGTCAAGAGACCATGCCCACAACTCACTAACCCTTACCGTTACACCTTTGGAATGTGGGAGGGAAATTGA
Source organism: Hypanus sabinus (assembly GCF_030144855.1). Taxonomy (NCBI): domain Eukaryota; kingdom Metazoa; phylum Chordata; class Chondrichthyes; order Myliobatiformes; family Dasyatidae; genus Hypanus; species Hypanus sabinus. The sequence goes on along the minus strand of NC_082733.1, from coordinate 43,298,376 downwards.
GCAACCAGAGGAAGCCACAGCATCACGGGGAGAAGGTACAACCACCGTATAGACAGTGGCTGCCTCTGTACAGCACAGATGCCCCTATAAAGCACTGTGTCAAATGCTGTGCCACTCTTTGCTAATATGGGCCCATGTGCCTCTGCATGTCATCAGATGCTAAACTCGAGCATCAGTTTTACACTTCCCAGCCCGTCCTGGTACCCAGTGTTGAGTAGCCTTAAACCTCCTTTACCCTATGCCACATGGAGAGTCCCCTTCGTGTGGTCGTGAGGTAGTGTTTATGAGTTTAAAGTCAATTCGGAGATCAGATGGCAGAGGAGAAGAAGCCGCTCCTGTACCTCCTCCCTGTTGGTAGGGATGAGAAGAGGGCATGTCCTGGGTGATGATGGATGCTGCCTTTTTGAGGCATCACTCCTTGAAGATGTCCTGGTTGCTGGGGAGCCTAGTGCCCACGATGGAGCAGACTTTCCTTAGATTTCCTGTTTCTGTTTATTGCAGAAAGGTTTGCAGTTCAAGCTGCTTTCCATCAGAAAAGAGTGATAGGTCCGACTTCTCAGGCTCAGATCCAGATTCATTTATCTTGTGCCGATCAAAGCGGCATTGAAATGTGTTAACAATCAACACAACTGACGGCTGAGCTGAGGACAGCTCTCAAGTGTCGCCACATATTCTGGCGACAGATCAATACTCTCATTTAATTGTGTACATGTATATAATGGATGTAACCATATAATGTATATCGAAATGAAACGAAGTTTCTCTGAACCAGGGTGTAAAGCACAGTAGTACACATAACACACGATAACTTATGAAGGTACGGATAAAATCTACAGATGAATCACTCATAGATAACAAACTGATATTAAATATTGTCAGGTACAGAACAGATTAATCAGCAACACTTCGAATATTTCAGGGAGTTCAGAAGCCTAATAGCCTGAGGGAAGAAACTGTTTCTCATCCTGACCGTTCTTGTTTTTATGTATCGGAGTCTCCTGCCTGATGGTGGAAAGTCAAAGAGGATGCTGGACGGATGGGTGGGATCCTTAATAATACTAAGGGCCCTGTGTTTGCAGTGCTGCTGATAAATGTTCCCGACGGATGGTAGGGAGACTCCTATGATCCTCTCGACTGTTCTCCCAGTCCTTTGTAGGGACTTCTGGTCCGATGCTCGACAGCTCCCACACCAGATGGAGATGCAACTTGTCAGGATTCTCTCAATGGTGCTCCTGTAAAACGGAGTTAAGATGGGATGGGGGGGAGGGGGGAACCTTGCTTGCCTCAATCTTCTTAGGAAGTGGAGATCCCACTGTGTCTTCTTGCTCAGGGAGGTGGTATTAAGGGACCAAGTGAGGTCATCTGTGATGTGCACTCCCTCTGTGGAAGAGCAATGTATTTGTAGAAGGGGATGGCTTGTCTGCAACTTCCTGAAGTCCACAATGATTTCCTTTGTCTTCTCTACATTCAGGCTCGGGTTGTTCTTCTCACACTGGTCCACTTCCTCTCGATACTCCGTCTCATCATCGTTCTTGATGAGATCACCCACTGTTGTCATCTGCAAACTTGATGACACGGTTTGAGCTGGATCCTGCGACACAGTCATGTGTCAGCAGTGGGCTGAACATACTGCCTTGGGGGGTGCCTGTGCTCAACGTAATGGGACGTTGCTGCTCACACAGACTGACTGTGGCCTTACAGTTAAGAATCCGGTATCCAGTTGCAGAGGGAGGTGTTGAGACGCAGTGAAGACCGTCTCCCCACCAGTTTCTAGGATATGATGGTGTTGAACACCGAACTGAAGTCTATAGACAGCAGTCTGGCTTATTTTCCAGGTATGACAGGACAGAGTGGAGGGCAGAGGCTATTGCATCGTCAGTGGATCGGTTTGAGCAATAAGTGGACTGGAGAGGGTCCAGTGTAGCCTGGAGAAAGGCTTTAATGTGCTCCATGACCAGCTGCTCAAATCATTTCATAATGGCAACCTGGTTTCATAGTGACAACATGGTATGCTCACCATGTTCAGCAGAACAACACAAACAACAACAAAAACAAAACAAGCCCCTGATGCACCATCAATAACTCTTAGAGACATGAGTCGAGATAAGCTTTTATTAGCTGGAAGAAAGCACCGTCAGCAGCAAGAGACCATCACACAACATCCTGGAGACTGAGGGAGGAGCAGTGCCTCCAATCGCCTTTATACAGGGGTCTGTGGGAGGAGCCACAGGAGCAGTCAGCAGGGGGCATGTCCAGACAGGTATATGTAGTTCACCACAGCCCCTCCCTCTCTCTCTCTCTCTCTCTCTCTCACACACACACACACTCACTCACTCGTGCACACGCGCACACGCACAGTCCTCTGACTCCAGGACAGGCTGCCCTCTAGTGGATTCAGTGGTCACTGCATACAACCCAGAAGGAAGTCATTTGGCATCATCCTCCTTGGAGATCTCTCCAATTTACTTACTCTTCTGAACTTTCCCTATCAATTTTATTCCAAATGCCTTTAGAAGTTTTGATTTGTTTTATTTCTGCCAAATCTGTGTCTCAGCTTACTGTGTAAATAAACAGATTGTCTTGTCCTCCCCGCTAGTTCTTCTGTCCATAATCTTAAATCACTGACCTTCCCATCACTGGTAGTAGTTTTTCCTTATTTATATCAATTTTGAAAGAATTTGTTAAACCTCCTCTTAACCCTCTCTGCCGTATGGCAAGTCCCACTCTCCTCATGACTGAGACCTCTCATCCCCAGGGCCGAGTTAGTTTTATCTGTACGAGGACTAGACACCCACAGCCTGGAACTGTCTGCAACACTTTGATGGAAATTGAACTGAATTGACCTCATTACTTACATCCTTTATATACATGAGTAAAAATCTTTACGTTACATCTCTGTCTAAATGTGCAATGTGCAGTTTATAGTTATTTATAATAAATGCACAACAGGACAGTCAATATAACATAGAAATACAGTTGTGTCAGCATGAATTAATCAGTCTGATGGCCTGGTGGAAGAAGCTGTCCCAGAGCCTGCTGGTCCTGGCTTTTAAGCTGCGGTAGCAGCTGGAATAGATTGTGGTTGGGGTGATTCAGGTCCCCAATGATCCTTTTTTCACACCTGTCTTTGTAAATGTCCTGAATCTTGAGAAGTTCACAACTACAGATGCACTAGTCTGTCCACACCACTCTCTGCAGAGCCCTGCAATTGAGGGAAGTACAGTTCCCCTACCAGGCAGTGATGCAGCCAGTCAGGATGTGCTCAAAAATGTTACCTTCTTTCTGTTCTCCTCAGATCAGCAACTTAATAGCGTCGGAGATTCTGAAGAACGACGATGTGAATGCGCGAACGGCAGCCATTGAGAAATGGGTGGCGGTGGCGGACATCTGCAAGTGTCTCCACAATTACAACGCTGTGCTGGTGATAACCTCAGCACTCAACAGAAGTGCCATCTTCCGGTTGAAGAAAACATGGATGAAAGTGTCAAAGCAGGTGAGCTGGTGGAGTTGTTAGGCTGAGGGGTGCAGTTTAATTTGGTAATTAAGTGGCGGTTGGAATTCCAATCACGTTCTTCTCTCTCTCTTTCTTGTTTTTAGACTAAGGCTTTAATAGACAAGCTGCAAAAACTGGTGTCGTCTGAAGGACGATTCAAAAATCTTCGGGAGGCACTGAAAAAGTATGTTTCAGCTGTTGAATAGGGATACGGAAATCAGCATTAAGTAGCAACCCAAAATGTCTGCCGTGCCTTGAACCGCCATTTTGTTGCATGTCAAAGCAGAAAGTGGGATTGAATACTGATGTAACAAGCCAGCAAGTCATCCCCCTCCCCACCTCACCATTCCTTCTTCCAGCAGCCTCGTAGAAACTTAGGAAACAGGACTTGATCACGGTAAAGAGCAACATGCTTCACAATATCCTTCTTGAATTACAGTGACATACACTCAGTAGCAATATAACTAGCATTAATGCAAATATCTTGGATGTAGATGGGTCATATTCTGCATGGAAGTCGCATGCATATTCTGCAGTGGAGTGCCTCAGGGATCTGTTCTGGGACCTCTCCTCTTTGTGATTATTATAAATGACCTAGATGAAGAAGTAGAAGAGTGGGTTAGTAAGTTTGCTGATGACACAAAGGTTGGGGGTGTTGTGGATAGTGTGGAGGGCTGTCAGAGACATCGATAGGATGCAAAACTGGACTGAGAAATGGCAGATGAGTGTGAGCTTGTTCGTTTTGGTAGGTCAAATATGATGGTAGAATTTAGTATTAATGGTAAGACGCTTGGCAGTGTGGAGGATCAGAGGGATCTTGGGGTCTGAGGCAATAGGATGCTCAAAGCAGCTGTGCAGGTTGACTCTGTGGTCAAAAAGGCATACAGTGCATTCATCAACCGTGGGATTGAGTTTAAGAGCTGAGAGGTAATGTTACAGCTTTATAGGACCCTGGTCAGACCCCACTTGAAGTACTGTGCTCAGTTCTGGTTGCCTCACTACAGGAAGGATGTGGAAACCATAGAAAGGGTGCAGAGGAGATTTACAAGGATGTTGCCTGGATTGGGGAGCAAGCCCTATGAGAATAGGTTGAGTGAACTTGGCCTTTTTTCCTTGGAGCAACGGAGGATGAGAGGTGACCTGATAGAGGTGTATAAGGTGATGAGAGGCATTGATCGTGTGGATAGTCAGAGGCTTTTTCTCAGGGCTGAAATGGCTGCCACAAGAAGGCACAATTTTAAGGTGCTTGGGAGTAGGTACAGAGATGTCAGGAGTAAGTTTTTTATGCAGAGTGAGTGCATGGGATGGGCTGCCAGCAAAGATGGTGGAGGCGGATACGATAGGGTCTTTTAAGAGACTCCTGGACAGGTACATGGAGCTTAGAAGAATAGAGGCCTATGGGTAACCCTAGATAATTTCTAAAGTAAGTACATGTTCGGCACAGCATTGTGGGCTGAAGGGCCTGTATGTGCTGTAGCTTTTCTCTGTTTCTGTGTTTCTATCTAATCAACCAATCATGTGGCAGCAACTCAGTGCATAAAAGCATGCAGACATGGTCAAGAGGTTCAGTTGTTTTTTTCAGACTAACAATCAGAATGGAGAAGAAATGTGATCTAAGTGACCTTGACCGTGGAACGATTGTTGGTGCCAGACAGGGTGATTTGAGTACCTCAGAATCTGCTTATCTCCAGAGATTTTCACACAGAGCAGCCTGTAGAGATTACAGAGAGTTGCTGGAAAAAAAACATCCAGTGAGTGTCAGTTCTGTGGGCAAAAGTGCATTATGAATAAGAAAGGTCAGAGGAGAATGGTTCAAGCTGACAGAAGGGTCAGTAACTCCATGTGTTACAACGGTGATGTGCTCAAGAACATCTCTGAACACACAACACGTAGAACTTGAAGTAGATGATCTACAGCAGCAGAAGGCCTAATTGGGTTTCACTCCTGTACCAGTAAATTGGCCACTGAGTGTATTTTTGCCTAGGAAGCCCGCCTCATGAGAACTCTGTAAGTTTAGATCAGTACATGGATGGGAGAGATATGGGGTCTCCAGGTACAGTTGATGGGACAAGGCAGAATACTAGTTTGGCATGGACTAGATGGGCTGAAGGACCTGTTTCTATGAATCTTTAAGTGCTGAATACTGCCCCTCAGGGTAAGAGTTTCCCCAATCCATTTTCCAATCAACAGTCCTGCTAAGGCATTAGCAGAAACCGGAAGCACTTTCTAGATGTCTGTCTCTTGTGAGTCAGTAACTAACATTCCCAGCTTGAAGGTTGTGAGTTCAAGCCCCACTCCAGGAGCTCAAGTAGAAAGATTTAGACTGGTACTCCAGTACAGTACTGAGAGTGAATCACACTATCTTTCTTCCAGATGAGGCACTAAATCAAGGCTATGTTTAGGTTTAATGAACATACAAATCAGTATCTTATTATCACTTACATACTGTATCTTGTGAAATTTTAAACACACAAGATTCTGCAGATGCTGGACCTCCAAAGCCACACACATAAAGTGCAGGAGGAACTCTGCAGGTCAGGCGGCGTCGATGGAAAAGAGTCCGGTCAACGTTTCCGGAGGGACTCAGCAGGTCAGGCGGCGTCGATGGAAAAGAGTCCGGTCAACGTTTCCGGAGGGACTCCGCAGGTCAGGCGGCGTCAATGGAAAAGAGTACGGTCAACGTTTCCGCAGGGACTCCGCAGGTCAGGCGGCGTCGATGGAAAAGAATACGGTCAACGTTTCCGGAGGGACTCAGCAGGTCAGGCGGCGTCGATGGAAAAGAGTGCGGTCAACGTTTCCGCAGGGACTCCGCAGGTCAGGCGGCGTCGCTGGAAAAGAATACGGTCAACGTTTCCGCAGGGACTCCGCAGGTCAGGCGGCGTCGATGGAAAAGAGTGCGGTCAACGTTTCCGCAGGGACTCCGCAGGTCAGGCGGCGTCGATGGAAAAGAATACGGTCAACGTTTCCGGAGGGACTCCGCAGGTCAGGCGGCGTCGATGGGAAAGAGTACGGTCAACGTTTCCGGAGGGACTCCGCAGGTCAGGCAGCGTCGATGGAAAAGAATACGGTCAACGTTTCCGGAGGGACTCCGCAGGTCAGGCGGCGTCGATGGAAAAGAGTCCGGTCAACGTTTCCGGAGGGACTCTGCAGGTCAGGCGGCGTCGATGGAAAAGAATACAGTCAACGTTTCCGGAGGGACTCCGCAGGTCAGGCTGCGTCGATGGGAAAGAATACGGTCAACGTTTCCGGAGGGACTCCGCAGGTCAGGCAGCGTCGATGGAAAAGAGTCCGGTCAACGTTTCCGGAGGGACTCCGCAGGTCAGGCAGCGTCGATGGAAAAGAGTCCGGTCAACGTTTCCGGAGGGACTCCATAGGTCAGGCGGCGTCGATGGAAAAGAATACGGTCAACGTTTCCGGAGGGACTCCGCAGGTCAGGCAGCGTCGATGGAAAAGAATACGGTCAACGTTTCCGGAGGGACTCCGCAGGTCAGGCGGCGTCGATGGAAAAGAATACGGTCAACGTTTCCGGAGGGACTCCGCAGGTCACGCAGCGTCGATGGAAAAGAGTCCGGTCAACGTTTCCGCAGGGACTCCGCAGGTCAGGCGGCGTCGATGGGAAAGAATACGGTCAACGTTTCCGGAGGGACTCCGCAGGTCAGGCAGCGTCGATGGAAAAGAGTCCGGTCAACGTTTCCGCAGGGACTCCGCAGGTCAGGCAGCGTCGATGAGAAAGAGTCCGGTCAACGTTTCCGCAGGGACTCCGCAGGTCAGGCAGCGTCGATGGAAAAGAATACAGTCAACGTTTCCGGAGGGACTCCGCAGGTCAGGCAGGCCAAACAGTCGACATTTCAGGGCCAGATCTTTCTTCAGGGCGGAGCTCCTCCGGCATTTTGTGTATGTTGTGAAATTTGTTTCGCGACAGCTGCATAGTGCAATATATATTACTATAAGTTACAATAAGAAATATATTTTAAAATAATTAGTGGAAAAAAGAGCAAAATGGTGAGGTTCATAGACTGTCCTGAAGGTGGAGGGGAAGAAGTATGTGTCGTCAGACTTCCGGTACCTCCTCCTTGATAGTACTTTTGGTAAGTAAACATGAAAGGTTCAATCTGAGATTCAGATTCATTTATTGATCACAGGGACATCGATACATACAGTGAAATGTATCATTTGTGTTTACAACCTAAGGACGCTGGCCTTTAAACACAGAGGCCTCGACCCAAGATGTCCTGCTTCACATCACTGAATGCAAAGCGTGCAGCAGAGGCCTTGACTCCAACCTGATCTCCAACTTGTCCCTGAGCTCTAATCTGACCTCTAACTCCCCCACACTCTTGTCCTTAAACCCCAACCTAACCCTGAACTCCCCTGATTGTCCCCAAAACCATCCCTACAAACCTGAGAAAAACAACTAAGTCTGAGACACAACTTTGAGAAAAGACCTCATTGTCTTAATTTGAAAAATAGCAGGAGAGTTCTCTGAGATGACCTGGCGAGTATTTATTGTTCTATGAAATCCTAGTCTTTCTATTTTTCTTTCATAACTAAAATATCTACTGTTTGATGTTTAACGAACAACTTCTTGTTTGTTGTCTGCAGTTGTGACCCTCCATGTGTTCCTTACTTGGGAATGTATCTGACGGACTTGGCCTTTATTGAGGAAGGAACACCCAATTATACCGAAGATGGCTTAGTCAACTTCTCCAAGATGAGAATGGTAGGTCAGTGAACATGGGATAGAATCTTTCCTTTATTCAGTCATGTCTCTCTCTGCTGTACGTACTTCACTGGCAGAAAGCCTGGTGGATGGGAAGGCATCCCCACACACAATAATGGTTTACAGTTTTCCCCAAACTCACCCTAATTAAAAGGAATCAGAATTATTATCACTAACAAATGTCGTAAAATTTGCTGTTTTGTAACAGCAGTACATTGGAATGCATAAAATATTCTATAAATTACCATAAGAAATATGCATATAAAATTACATAAGTAGCACAAGAATAATGAGGAAGAATCCATGGGTTCAATGTCCATTCAGAAATCTGATGGCAGAGGGGAAGAAGCTGTTTCTAAAATGTTGAGTGTATGTCTTCAGGCTCCTGTACCTCTTCTCTGATGGTAGCAATGAGAACAGGGCCTATCCTGGGTGAATAGGGTCCTTAATGATGGATGCTGCTTTTATGAGGCATCGCCTGTTGAAGGTGTCTCCGATGGTAGGGAGGCTGGTGCCCCTAATGGAGCTGACTGAGTTTGCATCTCCCTGCAGCCTTTCCTGATCCAGTGCAGTGGCCCCTCCATACCATGATACAATCCGTCAGAATACTCTCCACGGTGCATCTGTAGACATACCAAATCTCCTCAAACTCTTAATGAAATATAGTTGCTGAAGTGTCTTGTTCATCAATACGTTGGGCCCAGGAGAGATCTTCAGAGAGGTTGACACCAGCAACTGGAAACTGCTTACCCATTCCCCTGCTGATCCCCCTTGCCACTGGTAATCATTTCCATACCGAAGGCATTGATTGTAGACAGTACTGATTATCCTGCAATGCTTCTTTCATGATATTGTTTGGCAAAAGGCTGTTTGTCCAATAGCATCATTTACAAAACTGTGCTTAGTTGTACTGAGACTGAAACTGCTGCGGGCTGGTTGGTTCATTTCACAGCTTCTATGCCATCATAGAACACATTTATGAAGGAAAGAAATTGCTGAGGGCAGCCAACCTGAGGAGAAATCTCCACAGACCCATTCAACAGAGGGAATCAAAGACTCTTGTGAGTCCATGAATTGTGTTTGATGCTGCTCCTGCATTTCTCTTGGACTCGCGAACAGTGGAAATCACGCCCATTGTCCCTCTAAAGAAAAGCTGTTTTGAGAGCAAGTCTTTGTGACCAGTTGAGGAGGAAGATCAGGATGGTGCTCCTTGTGACAAGTATTTCACTGCTAGATACTAACAGAGTCTCACAAACATTGAACCTCAGTGTAGGACCATACACAATCCAAGTCCTTCTACCAAGGTGCATGACCATACACTTCCCAACGCTGTATGGCATCTTTCACCTCTTTGCCCGTTCTCCTGATCTGCCTAAGTCCTTCTGCAGATCCCTGCTTCCTCAACTCTACCTGCATCTCCACATATCTTTGTATTGTTCGCAAACTTGGTCACAAAGCCATCAATTCTGTTGTTCAAATCATTGACATATAACATGAAACAAAGCAGTCCCAACACCAACCCCTGCAGAACATCACAAGTCACCAGCAGCCAAGCAGGAAAGGCTTCCTTTATTCCCACTCTTTGCCTTCTGCCAATCAGTCAATCTTCTCTCCATGCTAGTATTTTTCTGTAATACCATGGGCTCTTACCCTGTTTACCTCAGGTGTGGCTCATTTCATTCCCTTTGCATTGTTAATGAGTTGGCATAGGCAGAAGTTTAAAAAAAAACTTTACTCTTTTTTTAATTTCCCATTTTGACTAAATGGCTATGAACTGTAGTAAGCACTTAATACAGGATCATGTTACTGTGCTATACCAAGTCACACAATCGGAATTTATGAAACAGAAAATGATGGAAATACTGAACAGAGCAGAGAGCAACAGTGGAGAAAGGAAGAGAGTTAATGGGCACCATGGTAGCGTAGCAGTCAGCGCGACACTATTCCAGCTCGGGGCGCTGCAGTTCAGAATTCAATCTTTGCATCCTCTGTAAAGAGTCCCTGTACATCCTCCCCATGGATGCGTGGGTTTCCTCCAGGTAAGACGTACCGGTTAGTAGGTTAATTGGTCAGAATCAAATCAAAATTCGGTTTAATATCACTGACATATGTCGTGAAATTTGTTATAACGTGGCAGCAGTACATAATAATAAAAATCTGTAAATTACAATAAGTATGTATATTTTTTAAAAATTAAATCAACAAATAAATATATAGATAAATAGTGCAAAAAGAGAGGGAAAAGAATAGTGATGTAGCGTTCATGGGTTCAACGTTCAGTCAGAAATCTGATAGTGGAGGGGAAGAAGCTGTTTCTGAAAAATTGTGTGTGTGTCTTCAGGCTCCTGTACCTCCTCCCTGATGGTAGGAATGAGAAGAGAACATGTCCTGAGTGATGAAGGCTTCCTTTGTAACTGAATCAATAATTCAGCCCCAGGATAGATCCTCAGAGATGTTGACACTCAGTAACGAAACTGCTCACCCTTTCCACATCTGGTCCCTCGATGAGGGCATGTGTGCGTGCCCTTGCCTCACCCTTCTGGAGACCACAATCAATTCTTTCGTCTTTCAGACGCTGAGTGCATAATTGTTGCTGCAATCAACCAGCTGATCTTATCTTGCTCCAGTATGCCTCCTTATCACCATCTGAAATTCTGCCAACAGTAGTTGTATTGTCAGCAAATTTATAGATGGTGTTTGAGCTGTGCCTAGCCACACAGTTGTCGGTGTAGAGAGAGTAGAGCAGTTGGTTAAACATACATCCTTGAGGTGCACCAGTGTTAATTATCAGCGAGATGGAGATTTATTTCTCCCAGAGAGAAAGTTGAGGATCCATTTGCAGAGATCATTGTAGTTTGTACCGTGATTAGGCTAAGGTTAACTCGGGGGCTGCTGGGCAGTGTAGCCTGAAGGACTGGAAGGCCTATTCCACACTGTATGTTGAAGTAAATAAAATGTTTTCGCTGGATGACCTTCTGTCTGGCCTGCCTGACCCCCGACAGAGGTGAAAGGGACTTGGCAGTTCTAGTGCAGGATTCCCTAAAGGTTAACTTGCAGGTTGAGTTAGTAGCACAGAAGGCAAATGCAATGTTCGTATGTATTTCAAGAGGTCTAGAATACAAAAGCAAGGATGTAATCTCGAGGCTTAGTAAGGCATTAGTCAGACTGCATTTGGAGTATTGTGAGCAGTGTTGGGCCCCATGTCTAAGAAAGGATCCAAAGAAGATTCACAAGAATGATCCTGGGGATGAAAGGGTTAAAGAATGAAGAGCGTTTGATAGATCTGGGCTTGTACTTGCTTGAGTTTAGAAGAATGATGGGAGAGCTCATTGAAACCTATCAAATATTGAAAGGCCTCGAAAGAGTGGATGTGGAGATGATGTTTCCAGTAGTGGGTGCGTCTAGGACAAGAGGGCACCCTCAGAATACAGGAACGGTCCTTTGGAACAGATATGAGGAAGAACTCCTTTATCCAGAGGGTGGTGAATCCATGGAATTCATTGCCACAAATGGCCATGGAAGCCAAATTATTGGGTATATTTAAAGCAGACATCGATAGGTTCTTGATTAGTCAGGGTATCAAAGATTGCAGGGAGAAGGCAGGAAAACAGGATTGAGAGGGATAATAAATCAGCCATCAGAATCAGGTTTCTTATCACGGGCATTATGTTGTGAAATTTGTTAACCCTGCGGCAGCAGGTCAATGATAATAGAGAGAAAAATCTGTGAGTTACAGTAAGTGTGTATACATAATTGTTAAATTAAATAGGTGCAAAAAAAGGAAAGAATTGCTGAGTGTGTGCCTTCAGGCTCCTGTACCTCCTTCCTCATGGTAGCAATGAGAAGAGGGCATGTTCTGGGTGATGGTTGTCCTTAATAATGGATGGCGCTTTTCTGAGGCATTGCTCCTTGAAGATGTCCTCAATATTGCAGAGGCTGGTGTGCATGATGGAGCTGACTAAGTTTACAACTCTCTGCATCTCACTTCAATCTGGTGTAGTAGCCCCCACCCTCATGATGGAATGGCAAAGCAGATCCGATGGGCTGAATAGCCTAAATCTGCTCCTATGTCTTAAGATCTTATTTCCAGGATTTTCTGTTTCTATTTCTGCTTTACTGCATCTACAATTTATTCTTTTTGATGACTTTCAAAGGTTTCGAAGGTACATTTAATGTCAGAGATATGTATACAATATACATCCTGAAATGCTTTTTCTTTGCAACCATCCACAAACACAGAGGAGTGCCTCAAAGAATGAATGACAGTCAAATGTTAGAACCCCAAAGTACCCCCTCAGCTCCCCCCTCCTGCATGTAAGCGGTAGTGAGCAAAAATCCCCCTCCCTCCACCAGCAAAAAAAAGCATTGGCACCTGTCACCAAACTCTCAAGCGTGAGCAAAGCAACAGTAAAAACAGAGACCTGCAGTTATCCTGAAGACTTTGTGTTTCACCCAGTATTTGATGTACCACAGGCTCTCTCTCTCTCCCTAATAAGGGAGAAACAGGTGTCTCCGTGTTCACAGAGAGAGGGGAGACATGACAAACAACTTGCTAGTTTATGGTGTTAAAAGTATGCCAGATCACTTTTTTTGAGCTCTGTGCCCAAAGATCATCAGTCTCTGGGTACATAGCCCCAGATATCCCGACCCCCTCGACGACACACAGGTCTCCTGTCGCATCACCGACCCTTGATCTGCCCATCTCCAGAGCCCCAAGATCCCGGCTTCCAAAGCCAAGCCAAATACTTAGGCCGAGCCCTTGGCGTGCCAAACAACGGCCGGTTTTGAAACCCCGAGAACAGGTCCCATTCCCGCAAAGAACTGAAGTCAGCGTGTAACTCCAGGTCAGGGTCTTCAAAAGAACCCTGAAAGGGAAATCTAAAAATATTAAAGATGGAAATAGAGCTGTTTCCGAAGATGCAGGCAAAGGAGTCGCCAGTTAGCGCCATCATCGCTCCGCTCCAATACGTTGATTGATCATGTAATGCTGGGAATGCCAGCATTTCTTACACCTCTCTCACTGCCCTTGAGCTGAATGGATTACTCAGCCATTTCAAAAGTCAACCAAATTTAAAATTAAAGAAAACATCTTACACTAAATTCCATAGGAGAAATGTGGATGCCATTGAATTACACAGGAAGTGGGGGAATGACAAAGATAATTGAGAATCAGAATCAGGTTTTTAAGTTCAAAATTAATTTATTATCAAAGTACATATTGTCAGCATATACAATTTGAGAATCATTTTCTTGTGGGTATTCACAGTAGAACAAAAAGATACATAGAATCAATGAAAAACTACTCTGATGTATGTTGTAATTTTTTTTTGTTTTCTGGCAGCAGTACAGTGCTGTATGTTAAAATAATATCGTGACTTACAATAAGAAATATATTAAAATAAAGTAGTGCAAAAATAGTGCGGTAGTGTTCAATGTCCATTTAGAAATCTGATGGCAGAGGGGAAGGAGCTGTTCCTAAAATGTTGAGGGTATGTTGTCGGGCTCCTGTACCTCCTCCCTGATGGCAGTAACGAGAAGAGGGCATTTCTTGGGTGGTCAATCTCTTTAATGATGGACAGTGCCTTTTTGAGGCATCACCTTTTAAAGATAACCTCAATGGTGGGGAGGCTAGTGCCCTCAATAGAGCTGGCTAAGTCTATTACTCTCTGTTGTTGCACAAAAATCTCAAAGAACAGCGAAAATCATTAGAAAACCAACCTTGGCTAGTCTCAGTGAGAACTCATTGGTCACCTTAGAAGTGGAGTGAAAGTAAGGTGTCCTCAATCCCAAGGGACTACTGAGGAGGAAAAAGAAGTTCAAGAGGGTCCAAACTTGATGGAATAGTAGATCATTGGTAAAGTGATAAGTATTAAAGATAAAGTGGACAGCCCATGCCTTTTTCCCAGGGCAGAAATGGCTCAAACATGAGGGCATAATTTTAAGGTGAATGGTGGAAAATATTGGGTAGGATGTCAGAGGTAAGTTTTTAACACAGAGAATGGTGAGTATGTGGAATGCCCTGCTGGGGTGATGATAGAGACAGATAGATCAGGGACATTTGAGAGACTTGTAGACAGACACATAGATGATGGAAAAATGGAAGGCAATGTAGGAGGAAAGTGTTAGATTGATTTTGGAGCAGGTTAAAAGGTCAGCATAACATTGTGGGCCGAAGGGCCTTACTGAGCTGTAATGTTCTATGTTGTATAATTGATAACATGTCTTGTACATAGAGGTAAACTACATCAAACAGCCCTTTCCCTTCTGCAGATGCTATTGTACACAAGCTATTTATGTGTACTTATATTTTTGTTTGGCTCTGACTGTTTGTTCTGACTGCTCTATAAATACTGTATGTTGTGGAACCCATTTCAATTTCTGCTTACTTTTACAGATATCTCACATAATCCGAGAAATCAGACAATTCCAGCAGACCTCCTACAAAATAGAACAGCAAACCAAGGTCAGTTCATTTTAAGCGTTGTGTAAGTTAAAAGGTTTCACCGTATCTTTCTGATTTCTGCATGGGTGTACAAAGGAAGGATGTGGGCAAGCACGGTGAGAAAAATCCCACTGCAGCTTCAAGTTGTGCCGGGGATTCACAACATTTACTTGATCTGCCAGACAGAAGCTGAGTTTGGTACCTCATTCGAACAGTGTTTCTGACGATGCTGCACGCCCTCAAAAGGATGGAACGATCAACTTTATTCTCCATATACATTTACATCTATTAGGGATTTGATGTGGTCAGGGGTGGGGGGGGGACAGGAGACCTGCAATAAAAAAACAACATTCAGCAATTATAAAGAATAATATAAAAAATAAACTTAGAATTTAAAGTGCAGAATATGGAATAAAATGTTCACAAATACCAGAATGCTTTTACAATGTAAACAGCTTTATAAAAAGTGGTTTAAATTGATTACAGTGCAGGGCAGTGATGGGGGGGGCAAACTAGAATGGTTGATCAGATTCATCCCCTCAGGGAAGAAACATTTAAAATGACGTGAAGTTTTGGTACTGCAGTAACTGTTATTTAGTACTCACATCTTTTGCTCAAGTTTAGATTTTATTGTTAAATCTTTCCTTCCAAATAATTAGTTTTCCCGGATCCACCTACCTTCGTATATTAGCATGTTGAGTGCTCCCACGGCTTCCTCTCCACATCACACACCTACACAACTGGGACTGCAGCTCTGCTCTTTCACTGTTACTGGACAAAATCCTAGAACCCCGATCTAATGACACTGAAAGCACCTTCACCACACTAGATGTAGATCCTTGGGAACAGGCATCAAATGCCAGTCTTAACACATTCCTAGAATGTTGTTAAAAGAAAAGTTCAAAGTTCAATTTATTATCAAAGTACATATACAACCTTGAAATTCATTTTCTTGTGAGCTTACTCAATAAATCTGTAGAATAATAACCATACAGAATCAATGAAAGACTATCCAACCAGGGTGCAGAAGACAACAAACAAAAAGATGGATTACTAACAAATAACTAAGCAAAAAATATCAAGAACATGAGATGAAGAGTCCTTGAAAGTGAGTCCATAGGTTGAGGGAACAGCTCAGTGTTGGAGTGAGTGAAGTTATCCCCTCTGGTTCAAGACCCTGATGAATGAGGGGTAATAACTGTTGCTGAACCTGGTGGTGTGAATTACCATATAACATATAACCATATAACAATCACAGCACGGAAACAGGCCATCTCGGCCCTCCTAGTCCGTGCCGAACTCTTAATCTCACCTAGTCCCACCTACCCGCACTCAGCCCATAACCCTCCACTCCTTTCCTGTCCATATACCTATCCAATTTTACCTTAAATGACACAACTGAACTGGCCTCTACTACTTCTACAGGAAGCTCATTCCACACAGCTATCACTCTCTGAGTAAAGAAATACCCCCTCGTGTTTCCCTTAAACTTCTGCCCCCTAACTCTCGAATCATGTCCTCTCATTTGAATCTCCCCTACTCTCAATGGAAACAGCCTATTCACGTCAACTCTATCTATCCCTCTCAAAATTTTAAATACCTCGATCAAATCCCAACCTCAACCTTCTACGCTCCAATGAATAGAGACCTAACTTGTTCAACCTTTCTCTGTAACTTAAGTGCTGAAACCCAGGTAAACCCAGGAAACCCAGGAAACCTAGTAAATCGTCTCTGCACTCTCTCTAATTTATTGATATCTTTCCTATAATTCGGTGACCAGAACTGTACACAATATTCCAAATTTGGCCTTACCATTGCCTTGTACAATTTTAACATTACATCCCAACTTCTGTACTCAATGCTTTGATTTATAAAGGCCAGCATTCCAAAAACCTTCTTCACCACCCTATCTACATGAGACTCCACCATCAGGGAACTATGCACTGTTATTCCTAGATCTCTCTGTTCCTCTGCATTCCTCAATGCCCTACCATTTACCCTGTATGTTCTATTTGGATTATTCCTGCCAAAATGTAGAACCTCACACTTCTCAGCATTAAACTCCATCTGCCAACGTTCAGCCCATTCCTCTAACCGGCATAAATCTCCCTGCAAGCTTTGAAAACCCACCTCATTATCCACAACACCTCCTACCTTAGTATCATCGGCATACTTACTAATCCAATTTACCACCCCATCATCCAGATCATTTATGTATATTACAAACAACATTGGGCCCAAAACAGATCCCTGAGGCACCCCGCTAGTCACCGGCCTCCATCCCGATAAACAATTATCCACCACTACTCTCTGGCATCTCCCATCTAGCCACTGTTGAATCCATTTTATTACTCCAGCATTAATACCTAACGACTGAACCTTCTTAACTAACCTTCCATGTGGAACTATGTCAAAGGCTTTGCTGTAGTCCATATAGACTACATCCATTGCCTTACCCTCGTCAACATTCCTCGTAACTTCTTCAAAAAATTCAATAAGGTTTGTCAAACATGACCTTCCACGCACAAATCCATGCTGGCTATTCCTAATCAGATCCTGTCTATCCCGATAATTATAAATACTATCTCTAAGAATACTTTCCATTAATTTACCCACCACTGATGTCAAACTGACAGGTCTATAATTGCTAGGCTTACTTCTAGAACCCTTTTTAAACAATGGAACCACATGAGCAATACGCCAATCCTCCGGCACAATCCCCGTTTCTAATGACATCTGAAAGATCTCTGTCAGAGCTCCTGCTATCTCTACACAAACTTCCCTCAAGGTCCTGGGGAATATCCTGTCAGGATCCGGAGATTTATCCACTTTTAAATTTCTTAAAAGCGCCAGTACTTCCACCTCTTTAATTGTCATAGGTTCCATAACTTCCTTACTTGTTTCCCACACCTTACACAATTCAATATCCTTCTCCTTAGTGAATACCGAAGAGAAGAAATCGTTCAAAATCTCTCCCATCTCCCTCGGCTCCACACATAACTGACCACTCTGATTCTCTAAGGGGCCAATTTTATCCCTCACTATCCTTTTGCTTTTAATATAACTGTAGAAACCTTTCGGATTTACTTTCACCTTATTTGCCAAACCAACCTCGTATCTTCTTTTAGCTTTTCTAATCTCTTTCTTAAGATTCCTTTTACATTCTTTATATTCCTCGAGCAATTCCTTTACTCCATGCTGCCTATATCTATTGTAGACATCCCTCTTTTTCCGAACCAAATTTCTAATATCCCTTGAAAACCATGGTGCTTTCAAACCTTTAACCTTTCCTTTCAACCTAACAGGAACATAAAGATTCTGTACCCTCATAATTTCACCCTTAAATGACCTCCATTTCTCTATTACATCCTTCCCATAAAACAACTTGACCCAATCCACTCTCTCTAAATCCCTTCGCATCTCCTCAAAGTTAGCCTTTCTCCAATCAAAAATCTCAACTCTAGGTCCTGTCCTGTCCTTCTCCATAATTATATTGAAGCTAATGCTATTGTGATCACTGGACCCGAAGTGCTCCCCAACACATACATCTGTCAGCTGACCTATCGCATTCCCTAACAGGAGATCCAAAACTGCCCCATCTCTAGTCGGTACTTCTATGTATTGTTGCAAAAAACTATCCTGCACACATTTCACAAACTCTAAACCATCCAGCCCTTTTACAGAATGAGCTTCCCACTCTACGTGTGG
Organism: Hypanus sabinus; assembly: GCF_030144855.1. Lineage (NCBI taxonomy): Eukaryota > Metazoa > Chordata > Chondrichthyes > Myliobatiformes > Dasyatidae > Hypanus > Hypanus sabinus. The sequence goes on along the minus strand of NC_082733.1, from coordinate 43,280,013 downwards.
AAAATTAAAATCTCCCACAATCACCACCTTGTGTTTACTACAAATATCTGCTATCTCCTTACACATTTGCTCTTCCAACTCACGCTCCCCATTAGGTGGCCTATAAAACACTCCTATCAGTGTTACTACACCTTTCCCATTCCTCAATTCCACCCAAATAGTCTCCCTAGAGGAGCTCTCTAATCTATCCTTCCAAAGCACCGCCATAAGATTTTCTCGGACAAGCAATGCAACACCTCCTCCTCTGGCCCCTCCTACTCTATCACACCTGAAGCAACTAAATCCAGGAATATTTAGTTGCCAATCACACCCTTCCTGCAACCATGTTTCACTAATAGCTACAACATCATAATTCCAGGTATCAATCCACGCTTTAAGGTCATCCACCTTTCTTACAATGCTCCTAGCATTAAAATAGATACATTTAAGATACTCTCCACCTCCTCCTCTCTTTTCATCCCTAACAATGCATTCAAATTTATTATCCTTTTCTTTCTTCTCCCCTACATCTTCGGGCTGAGCGCATCCCTTCTCCATCACCTGCCTTTCCTCCCTCTCACACTGTCTACTTACTTGCTCTACTGGTGAACTAACCTCCTCTCCCATAGTTTCCTCAAATTGATTCCCGCCCCACCATCTTACTAGTTTAAAGTCTGCCCTGTAGCCCTAGCAAACCTCCTGGCTTAGGGAATCCTAAGGCTCCTGTACCTTCTTCCTGATGGCAGCAGCAAGAAGAGAGTATGGCCTGGGTGGTGGGGGTCCTTAATGATGGATGCTGCTTTCCTGCAACAGGGTTTCATGTAGATGTGCCCAGTGGTGGGGAGGGTTTTACCCTTGATGGACTGGGCTGTTTCCACTACTTTTTGTAGGATTTTCCATTCAGGAGCTTTGGTATTTCCATTCCAGCACGTGATGCAGCCAGTCAATATACTCCCTACTACACATCTACAAAAGTTTGTCATCAAAGCCTACAAAGAGCTGGTCCTTGCATACTGTTGAGCAAGGAGAACTGGGTGGCACGGTAGCATAGCAGTTCATGTAACCCTGGTTCAATTCCCACTGCTGTTTGTAAGGAGTTTGCACGTTCTCCTTGTGAGTGCATGGGTTTCCTCCGAGTACTCTGGTTTCCTCTCACATTCCAAAGAAATATCGGTTAGTAAGTTAATTAGTCACAAGAGTGTAACTGGGTGGTGTGGGCTGGAAGGGCCTGTTATCGTGCCGTATCCCTAATTAAAATAAGAATAAATGCAGTTGGAACAATTCTAAAGAATTTCCCACAAGAAACAAACTTTTAACACCATAAATCAGCGAGTTGTTATGTTATGTCTCCCCTCTTGCTGTGAAATGGGGACATCTCTTTTTCCCTTAGGGAGAGAGAGAGCCTGTGGTCAAATACGGGTGAAAGAGTAGTCTTTGGGCTACTGCAAGTCTGTGTCTTTATCAATGCTTTGTTGCACATTTGACTGCTCAATGGGGGCCACCGATGCTTTTTTGCTGGTGGGGTGGGGGGGAGTGGTGGCGTTTGTCTTACTGCTGCTTGTGCATGGGAAGGGGAGAGCTGGTGGGGGGCTTTGGGGTTCTAATGTTTAACTGTCGTTCATTCTTTGGAGCACTCTGTTTTCGTGGATGTTTGCGAAGAAAAAGAATTTCAGGATGTATATCGTATACATTTCTCTGACATTAAACATACCTATTGAAACTTATTGAACAAAATTGCAAATGAAGGCCAGTTAATGTATCACATGACACAAGGTACAGCAGATGCTGGAAATCTAGACCAATACACACAATGTGCTGGAAGAGATCAGCAGGTCAGGCAGCATCTGTGGACGGGAATAAACAGTCGACATTTCAGACTGAGATCCTTCATCGGGATTGGACATTAATGTATCGCGTTATTTTTATGGTCAAATCCTGTTGAATAATTCTGAAAACTCTCTAATGTTCATGGCATGTAAACCTTTATAAATTTTCCATTTCCATACATCCTTTCCTTTATGATTTGACCAAAGGTACCATTTTGATGCCTGTTAAAAAGAGTGCCAACCCTCTAATGAGGATTTATTTCATGGACATGGGAAGAGAAAAGGATGAATTAAATTTTAACCTCCATATTTTCCTCCAGTCATTTTCAGGAAAATGAGACCATAAGAGACTTGACCTTTGGATTACCAAAGGCACTGAAGCTATGGAAGAGCTGATGTTGGTGAAGATAAACTTCAAAGCTATCTAACTGAGCACCCACATGGGAGGCCATGTCATACTACCCCTGTGGCTCAGTAAGCAGTGTATCACTGGTGGGTCAGAAGATTGTGGGGTCAAGTTCCCCTCCAGAGACCTGAGCACATTCTGATACAGTACATTAGGCTTTATAAGACATTGGTTAGAACACATTTGATATATTGAGAGCATTTCTGGCATTGGCGAGAGCCCAGAGGAGATTTACAAGAATTATCCTGGGAATAAAAGGGGAAACATATGAGGAATATTTGATGGATCTAGGCCTGAACTCAATGGAGTTTAGAAAAATAAGGGGAGTTCTCAATGAAAGGCCTTGATAGGGTGGATATGGAGAGGACATTTCTAGTAGTTGTAGGGTCTAGGACCAGAGGGCACAGCCTTGGAATAGAAGGATGTCCCTTTAGAACAGAGGTGAGGAGGAATTTCTTTAGCCTGAGGGTGCGAATCGGTGCTGTGGAGACCAAGTCTTTAGGTATATTTAAAGCACAGTTTGATAAGCTCATGATTAGTAAGGGCGTCAAAGGTTACGGTGAGCAGGCTGGAGGATGAGATTGAGAGGAAAAATAAATCAGCCATGATCGAATGCTGGGGCAGGCTTGATGGGCCAAATGGCTCAATTTGTTCCTACATCTTATCATCTTTTGGACTATTGAACGGTTCCCTAGCTTGATACACTGAATACTTGACCTCTCAATCTTTCTCGTAATGGCCTTGCACTTACTGTCTATCTTGTCTGTACCTTCTCTGTAGCTGTTGCACTTGGTCTAGATTCTATTACGGTTTTACCTCAGTGCACTGTTGTAGTAAATTGATTTTGTATGGACATTGATCAAGACAAGTTTTTCACTCTACCTTGCTATATGGTGCAATGATAGACCAATTTATCAATGGATGTTTTGCAGATGACCCACCAATAGCTAACAACAAAGTGCTACCAATAGAGACAAACTGCAAGCCTTGTGTTTCTTTGTCAGCTTTCACGGCTCCAAATCCCTTTCCTTACAAACAAGCAAGTGTTTTTAAGGCTGAGTTACTGCTACAGTAAAGAAGGGCAGAGGTCAAATTGTCCATAACAAGATCCCACAATTATCAGAAGTTGAAAGAAATACCCAGAGCAGGCCGCAGCCTCAGACACGGAGCCCAGAGCAGGCCGCAGCCTCAGACACGGAGCCCAGAGCAGGCTGCAGCCTCAGACATGGAGCCCAGAGCAGGCCGCAGCCTCAGACACGGAGCCCAGAGCAGGCCGCAGCCTCAGACACGGAGTCCAGAGCAGGCCGCAGCCTCAGACACGGAGCCCAGAGCAGGCCGCAGCCTCAGACACGGAGTCCAGAGCAGGCCGCAGCCTCAGACACGGAGCCCAGAGCAGGCCGCAGCCTCAGACACGGAGCCCAGAGCAGCTGGAGCAGGCCACAGCTTCAGCCTCAGATGAGCTTTAGAGATCTGTTCATTTGTAGGGCAGTACACTGGCCCTGCTCATAAAGATACTGACTCCACAACCTATATACACACTTTCAAGGACTCTACATCTCATGTTCTCAGTATTATTTATTTACTTTTTTATTATTATTAGCACGATTTGTCTTCTTTTGCACATTGGTCATTTGTCAATCTTTATGTTTTTTTCATAGATTCTAGTGTATTTCTTTATTTCCTCGTAAATGCCTGCAAGAAAATGAATTCAAGGTAGTTTATGGAGACATTTACATACTATGATCATAAATGGAATTTCACTTTGAGCTGTTTCACTGATGCCTGTCAGAGAAGGTAATCTGAACTCCAGTGTAGTCTGGTCTCTTTGTAATCCAATCCTGTATGACCTACTGAGTGTAGAGAAGGGGAATTCCCAAGATTCTGTGTAGATGAGATTTCCAATAGGAAAGGCAAATGTAATATCCATGAGGTTTCATGGCTCGGGATGTGACCTGGCTGTTGAATACGGAAAACCAAAGCTTAACGTTGATGTACGGGCCCATCACAGAGCTGAACTTAACTCTAGTCAGCGTTCATGAATTCACCTGCACTCCAGGAACTGTACAACCTACTAGGCTCTTTCCAATAAATTGAAATGGAATATTTAAAGGCCTAGATAGAGTGGATGTGTAGATGTTTCCATTAGTGGGGGAGTCTAGAACCAGAGGACACAGCCTTAGAACAGAGGCACAGCTCTTTAGAATAGAGACGAGGAACAATTTCTTTAGCCAGAGGGTGGTAAATCCATGGAATTCATTGCCACAGATGGCAAGTCATCAGCCATATTTAAAGTGGGTTGATAGGCTATTGATTAGTATGGGTGTCAAGGAAGGTAAGAGATGGGGTTGAGAAGGAAAATAAATCAGCTGTGATGGAATGGAGGAGCAAGCTTGATGGACCGAATGGCCTAATCTGCTCCTATGTCTTGTGGTCTGAAAATGTCCTGTTCTTTTTCATTCAGGTGGCGAGGTACCTACTGGTCCAGACCAATGTGATGGATGAAGAAAGCCTTTATGAGGCGTCCCTGAGGACAGAACCGAAGCAGCCGACCTGAGTCACAACCATCCCTCTGCCTCAGAAACCCTTACATAAGCAACGACACCGCTGGTCTCCTTCAGCGTGCTGTGCATGGGCCACTGCTGAAGAGAAGACACTATGGAGTGCATCACCCACCCACCTGCTCCTGACAATAAATAGCTGCTGGACTTCTCCTGTAGAGCAAATATTAACCCCCCAAAAAAACTACAGCAGTTGTTAGTATTTGTGGTGACAACTGAGCCATTTTAGCTTTCTTTAAATCTACACAGTCCTTTAAAATTGTCCAGGAATGGATGGTGTAATGGGCCAGGATACTGTCCTTCCAATTCCCGTGTCTGGATCCAATCCAGCCCAGGGTGCTAGGCTCCGCGATGGACGCCTGCCCTCCCTCGTGAACGTGTGGATAGTCAGCAGACTCCTTTCATCACTGGGGCCACGGTTCACGTCCTGAGCGTCAGGCCAAATGTAGTCTCTCTGAGGTGGGACCTGTTCCACACCAGCCCATGCTGATGGGCTGAATGGCCCCACTGGCTGACGAAGGGCTGTGTGATGTCGCTATCCACAGCACGGTTGTCTCATCGCGGGCTCAAAGCCAAATGCAGAAGTCACCCCCCCGCCTGATGAGGGTGACCTTTTGCCACTGGAAGGCAGTGTGATATGACTGACCACCACACCAATATTTCCCAGGGAAAATCCAAGTTCATATCCCAGACTGTAGGCTTTCTCTTCCCATTCACTAACCTTCCATCTCTGGGTCTCAATGAAGCTCAGCTTGAAAGGTTTCCTTTCTTTGATTAAACTGGATTAGCACCCCTGGGACCCTGGTTTGAATCCTACTCTAGTTGTTAAATAATGAGGCTCCGAGGCTCAGTCCTCTTTGGATAGACTGAAGCCTACAGCACAAAAGCTCACTTGACATAGCACCAATTTCCAGCTGATGTCCATGGCTAGTGTGGAGATATCCACTCACCCTTTCTGAGGCTAAGATGCATCACTCGTGTATAGAAAGATCAGTAGACTGCACCTGTCCCACACTGTACCCAACTGCAGAACACCGAATGTCACAATTCAAGATTAGGTCAAAGGATGAGCTTTATTTGTCACATGTACATTGAAACATCAAAACATACAGCGAAATGCGTCGTTTGCGTCAACGACCAACACAGTCTGAAGATGTGCTGGGGGCAGCCCCTACGTGTCACCACGCTTCTGGCGCCAACATAGCATGCCCACAACTCACCAACCCTAACATCTTTGGAATGTGTGAGGAAACCGGAGCACCCGGATGATTCCCATGCGGTCACAGGGAGAACGTAGAAACCCCTGATGGGCAGTGGGGGGAGGGGGGGTGGGAATTGAACACTGACCGCTGGCGCTGTAAAGCATTCCGCTAACCACAATGCCACCGTGAGGCCCACACGCTCTGCTCATTAAGATGAGGCTTACCAAAATAAACCTCACCTTAAGGAGAACCATAGAAATTAAAATTGTGCCCCTGATCCCTTACAAAACAGTTCTTGAATAAGAGTTGTGCTGAAGCTCGAACTCCAGGCCAGTGCTTCTCTGTAGACCTCAAGCTGGTTTAAGTTTCTCTGGATCTGCTCCGACTGACACCAGGTGCACCGCATTGACGGTGGGCAGGATAAGGTTTGTCCGCAGAGGCTTTGGTCAGCTCTTGGAGTCTCCGAGCAGTGACGGAAAATGAGAATAAGCTGGAGCTTTGCTCTGTGTGTACTTACATTATTTGAAGGAGTAAAGAGATTTTTCACAAGTCTAACAATGTTTTCTTGGTCATTATTTAATCAGCATGTTTATTGACCAGTTAAAAATGAGTCGGATGAGAACTCTTCAGTAAATCGGATTCTGAGTACAATCATCTGTTAGAAATGTTATTCTTTTAGTTATTTAGGGATATAGTGCCAGGAAGGCCCTTCCAGCCCTTTGAGCTGCACCACCCTGACAATCCTGATTTAACCCTAACCTAATCATAGGACATTTTACAATGACCAATTAGCTTACCCAGTACGTCTTTGGACTGTGGGAGGAAACCAGAGGACCCAGAGAAAACCCACGTATTCCACATGGAGGGAGTTCAGAGACACCTTACAGAGGATGATGGGATTGAACTCTGAACTCCGAACTCCAACACCCTGAGCTCTAACCACTGGATTCCATGGTGGCGCACCTCCACAAACATTCCAAATCGCTCCTCAGCTCTCCAGTGATACAACCTGGTGTATTGTAACCCATTCCAAAGCAACAAACAATCTGCTGAAGAAACTCAGTAGGTCAGCAACTTCTGTGGTAGTGAAAAGCACCATTTCTGACCCTGTTGCGGAGTTTTGACCTGAAGCATCAATAGCTCCCGCCCTGTTGCTTGGTCTGCGGAGCTGCTCCAGCAGACTGTGTGCTCCTGTAGATTCTCACATCTACAATCAATGATCACGCTGTTGGGCTGGAGGCTACCTGGATGAAATGTGAGGTGTTGCTCCTCCACCCTGAGTTTGGCCTCAACATGGCAGCAGAGGAGGCCCCCTGACTATCCCTAATCAGTCCTTGCTTTTCCATATGCAAATTAGGTTTGAGAGGGATAATAATTCAGCCATTATTGAGTGGTGGAACAGACTAGATGGGCTGAACAGCCTAATTCTGCTCTTGTGTATTATAATCTTATAAAATTGCCTCCAATAACTGCCACCAATGATGTTAGGCTCAGTAGCCTGTAGTTCCCTGATACGTCCTTGCAGTCCTTAAATAAAGGTGTAACATTAAATCCCCCCGCAGGCTTCTGGTACATCACCTGTAGCTGATATCTCTGGCAGGGCTCAGCAATTTCTCAGCCACAATTGTAAAGCCCCAAGACTTCTGTGCCCTTAATGTGCTTCAGTTCTGTCAAAGTCATATGTTCCAGCAAGTCACCATAATGTTTCCTGGGCTGATTCTCTTCCACGACCCACTCCACAGTGAATTGTTCATTTAAGACATCTCCTTCCTCCTGTGGCTCCACTAAACCTTAAAAGAGCCGATTTTCTCTCCTTAGTTACCCTTAACTCCTGATAGAGCTGCAGAATCTTTCAGATAATCTTTTATCTTATCTGCAAGGGATATCATATGTCTCTTGTTTTTGCTCTCCGAGCTTGCTTCTTTATCTATCATCAGCTTTATTCAAGGTATCAGATTCAAGGTACTTCTGTGTAAGATGACACTACCAAACACATGCAACGGCTCACTGGTAGTCAGAAAAGCAAGCAATTCAACTAAAAGTATTACTGAAAACAATTTCCCTGAGATAAATTTTGTTAAATTACCACTGCAAACAGTGAGGGGGAGAGCGATGGTGAGGTGAGTTTGGGGGATGAGCTGCGACGATGTTTTTGCAGAATCGATGTAGATGGAGTCAGCCATTCAGAGAGGGCAGTGGGCCTCTGATGCCGGTACAACTGGTCCAGGTGCAAGGTTGGATCACTCTGGGCACCAAGCCGATTTGAAGAACTTCAGAGCAGTTTTAGGCTGGGTGATGATATCTAGGCCTGGACCAAGTCACTGGGTGGCGTCGTTTAGGCCCTGAGCCCTTCGCAGTAGCCAAGACCCTAGTGCGAGGTGCAATCTGCTGGTTAAACAGTTTAAATGCTGGCCCAGATCAGAGGCGAGAGCTGATTTCACTTACTCTCTGCGATGTGCACTCCTCTCTTTAGGGCGACAGAGCCCTTCACTTTCTATTGCTTGGTCAATTTAAATGCCTCCCCAGATAGACTGAAAATTCAGGGTGTCGAGATCAGAGGTGACTGCCGATTTCCCTCACTCTCTGCGATGGTCACTCCTCTCTCCATGGCACTGAGACTGTGAAAACTGGCCCAGCTGCCTGCTCCGTGCCTGGTAACTAGATGAATTGATTTGAAATGTTACATCCTTCACATACATGAGAAGTAAAAATCTTTACGTTACGTCTAGCTGATAAGTGAGGCTTTGGGCCTACTCCGGGCTTCAGATCTGAGGGCTCAGTTTTGGTTTGGAATGCTGCTGTTTGCTTCAGTTGTTTTCATGATTTGTGCTTATTTTCTTTCACTTGCACATCGAGTGTTGGTGTTTTTATTTTTTTAATTGGGTTCTTTCAAGTTTCTTGCTTTGTGGCTGCCTACAAGCGAACAAATCTCAAGGTTGTATAAATTGAACCTTTGAATGAACAACACAGTCCAAGGGCACACTGGCTGCAGCCTGAGTGTTGCCACGCTTATTGTGCCAAACTAGCGGGCCCACTCATACTAACATTAACCCGTACGCTTTTGAAATCTGAGAGGAACTCGAGCACCCAAAGGAACCTACACAGTCACAGAGACGACATACAAAATCCTTACAGGCAGCAGCAGAGTTGGAACCCAATCAATGAGAATAGCGTAAAAGTGAAATGTTAATCACTGTGCTACTCTGCCACCCGTATTCTTAATTGTACTTAAAGTTCAAAGTTAATTTATTATCAACATACCTGTCATCATTATCATTATGTGCTGTGTCATATGATGTAAGTGATCACAGTCTCTCCATGACCATGATTGTTCTTGGCAAATTACAGAATTAGCTTGCCATTGCCTTCTTCTGGGCAGTGTCTTTACAAGGTGGGTGACCCCAGCCATTATCAACAATCTTCAGAGATTGTCTGTCTGGTGTCAGTGGTCGCATAACCAGGACTTGTGATCTGCACTGGCTGCTCATACGACCATCCACCAACCTGCTCCCATGGCTTCACATGACCCCGATCGGGGGCTAAGCAAGTGCTACACCTTCCCCGGGGTGACCTGCAGGTTACCGAAGGGAAGGAGCACCTCACACCTCCTTTGATAGAGACATATTTCCACCCTGCCGTTCAAGAGTACATATGTATCTCATCATATATTACCCTGAGGTAGTATATTACATCCTACATCTGCTGCACTCCTCAAGGGATTTGCTTGGTCCTAGCTACACGGATCTAAAATACATCACCATCCTTTTCCTTGAGCACATCTACACTATCTCTACCAGCCAGAGTTCCCTTGTCCTGTCCAGCCTTCCCCTTCACTCTAAAAGGAATATGTTGGACCCTCTCTCCCTTTTAATAACCTCCCAATTGCCAGAGATCCTGTTACCTGCTAACAGCCTTTCCTAGCTGATCTGTGCAAATTCAAATCTAATGCCATCAAAGTTATCTTGCCCCATTTCGGTAAGTTAATGTATTGTCCAGTTTTATCTTTCTCAATGACTATTTTAAACTAATAGAATTATGGTCACTTTTCCAAAGTGCCCTTCCTCCAACAGACATATCAGCCTCATTTAAAGTCATAGAGCAATACAGTATGATACAGGCCCTTCTGCCCAACTAGTCTAGACTGAGCACCCAGCCAGTCCCAATTTCCTGCATTTGGCCCCAACCCTCCATGTATGTATCCAAATGCTTCTTAAATTATATTTTGTTTCTGCCTCAACCACTTCCACTGGCGGCTCATTCCATATCCTCACTACCCTCTCTGTCCCTTTTGAATTTCTCCCCTCTCGCCAGGTTCAAGAACAGTGTCTACCCCTTAACCATCAGGCTCTTGTACAAAAGGGGATAACTTCACTCTCTTTCCCCATCAATGAGTTGTTCCCACAGCCAATGATCTCACTTTAAGGACACTTCATCTCATATTCTTATTATTTATTGCTATTTATTTATTTTTGCATTTGCACAGTTTATTGTCTTCTGCACTCCAGTTGATCTTGCATTGATTTGTTATACTGTAATTAATATTCTATAGACCTGCTGAGTATGCCCACAAGAGTATGACTCTCAGGGTTGTATATGGTGACATACGTACTTTGATAATAAATCTTTACTTTGAACTTTGAGCTAAATCTGATCCCCCTAGTTTTGGACTTTTCCTCTTCTGGGGAAAAGACTGCTTCCAGCCACCTTTTCGATGGCTCTCCTAATTGTAAACATTTCAATAAGATCACTCCTCATCCACCACTTTCCAAGGAATAAATACCTCACCTGGCCAACCTCTCCGTTACTCAGGCCCTCTAGTCCCGACGACATCCTCGTAAATCTCATATGCTCTTCTTCATAAACTATCATGAAGGGGTCCAGGATGGCAATTATGAGGAGCTCTGCAGATGCTGGAAATTCAAGCAACGCACACAAAATGCTGGTGGAACACAGCAGGCCAGGCAGCGTCTATAGGGAGAAACTCTGTTGACGTTTCGGGCTAAGTCCCTTCGTTAGTCCTGATGAAGGGTCTCGGCCCGAAACGTTGACAGCGCTTCTCCCTATAGATGCTGCCTGGCCTGCTGCGTTCCACCAGCATTTTGTGTGTGTTGCCAGGATGGCAATGCTTGGTTGTTGGCAGGTAGGGTTAATACCTGACTTTCAAGAGCACTTGTGAGTTATGTTCCGGCTAGACTTAGTCCTTAAACTGCTGGAGAACAGTCTGGAAAGATCAGGTGCTGCTTTCTCCCGGTAGGGATTAGTTTTTAGTTCCAAGTGCTCCTGCCACGTTTTGTCACCCTGCAACCTTATCCTTCAATCTCTCTGAACTATGGAGGACAGCATGTGTATAAATGTGTCTCTCCAGCAGACATCATCATCATCATCATGACTCCAGTGTTTCTACTACTTTTTAATGTTTTTTAATCGTACATATGTTTTTTTGTGTTCTTTCGCTGAGCGGCAGTGAACCATCTGATTGGCTTATCGGAGTTCTCTTTGGAAACTAGTTGACCTGATTAGCATTTCTGATTTGGCTATTGTTCACGATCGCTCTTAATAAAAAAAACACATTTCCCAAAAGGAGGTTACGTGTAAAAATTTTGTACGTTGTTACACTTAACACAATGGCAGTCCCAGTCAATACTAGGGAAGTTAAAATCGCTCTTATTACAACTGTAAAGTTCCTATATCCTTTTTGTAATATTCGGTCTGATTTGCTCCTCTAACTCCACTGACAATTTGGAGCCCTACAGAATAACATTATGATAATCACTCCCCTCTTAGTTCGAAGTTCTCCCCTAGAGCTCAATGGGAAATTGCCCCTCGAATATCCACTCATGATGATCCCCCTAAGCTCGCCCTGCTCTCACACCTCAGTCATGCTGTGGCATCTGTAATGGAAACGGTGAGCTACCAGCCCTGAACTCCCTCAACTGTAATTTCAAAACAACTATATGGTTACAGTGCAAACCCATGACAAGTTCATCTGCCTGGTCGGGCAACTTGCAAGAAGATAAGAGCAGTTGTACCTATGCAGATTTCCTTGCTCCCTGTCCTGCCTAACAGGCTGAACTCATTTATCCATCTTTAGCTTTCGTTTCCCCCCTCTTCCACACAGCACTTCTCTGGTTTGGGCTCCACCATCCTGCCAGACAAGTTTAAAGTCATCCAAGATTTGCCTTCCTTCCCTACCCATTCCCCCCCCCCCACCTACCTTCCCCCTCACCTGGTCTCACATATCACCTTCCAGCTTCTACTCCTTCCCCTCCTCCCACCACCTTATTCTTGCCCCCTTCTTTCCAGCCCCGATGAAGGGTCTCAGCCTGAAACGTCGACTGTTTATTCCCCTCCATAGATGCTGCCTGACCTGCTGAGTTCCTCCAAAATTGTGTGCATTTTTTCTCAAGATTACCAGATCTGCAGAATCTCGTGCTTCTTGTTTGCTTTAATATCTCTCTTAAGGTTGACACGGCACAAAATGAACGAATGACTTTGTATCCAAATAATTAACTGCTTCCACTAAATTCCATGGACAATATTCAATAAAGTAATTAACAACAAATTTCACATCCTATAAGACAATGATAATAAAGCTGATTCTAAATGGAGTTTGTCAGATGGAACCAGGGTAGCCCGCAGGATTGGAATCATTTCACATTTGCTCAGACTGCAATGTCTGTGAGTGTCCGTATCTGTTCTGTCCTGCAGTTGATACTGTATCAAAATCAGCTTCCAATCTGGAGACAGGAGATTCTGCAGATGCTGGAAATCTGGAGCAACACACGCAAAATGCTGGAGGAACTCAGCAGGTCAGGCAGCATCTATGGGGGAGAATAAAGAGTAAACGTTTCCGGCTGAGACCCTTCATCAGAACTGGAAAGGAAGGGGGCGGAAGCAGGAATAAGAAGTTGGGGGGGAGAGGAAGGAGTATGGGCTGGCAGGTGATAGATGAGACAGGTGAGGGGGAGGATGGGTGGATGAGGGAGGGGAGATGAAATAGGAAGCTGGAATGTCGTAAATGCAAGAGGTACAGGGCGGAAGAAGAAGGAATCTAATGGGAGAGGAGAGTGGACCATGGGAGAAAGTGAGGATGGAGGGGCAACGGAGAAAGGCAATGGACAAATGAGGAGAAGAGAAGGGGATAGAGGGGAGCCAGATGAAATGGAAGAGGGAACGGGGAGAGGGGAAAAAATTATCCGCAAATACAAATACAAATACTTTATTGTCACCGAACAATTAATACTAGAGTGTACAATCATCACAGTGATATTTGTTTCTGCGCTTCGTGCTCCCTGAAGTACAAATCAAAGTAAATATAATAAAAATTTAAATTATAAATCGTTATTAGAAAATAGAAAAGGGAAAGTAAGGTAGTGCAAGTCAAGTCCGGATATTTGGAAGGTACGGCCCAGATCCGGGTCAGGATCTATTCACAGTTGGAAAGAAGCTGTTCCCAAATCTGGCCGTACGAATCTTCATGCTCCTGAACCTTCTCCCAGAGGGAAGTGGGACAAAAAGTGTGTTGGCTGGGTGGGACTTATCCTTGATTATCCTGGCAGCACTGCTCCGACAGCATGCGGTGTAAAGTGAGTCCAAGGATGGAAGATTGGTTTGTGTGATGTGCTCGGCGAGGTTCACGATCTTCTGCAGCTTCTTCCGGTCTTGGACAGGACAACTTCCATACCAGGTTGTGATGCACCCGAGAAGAATGCTTTCTATGGTGGACCTATAAAAATTAGTGATGGTTTTAGGGGGCAGGCCAAATTTCTTCAGCTTTCTCAGGAAGTAAAGGCGCTGGTGGGCCTTCTTGGCAGTGGACTTTGCTTGGTTAGACCAAGTCAGGTCATTTGTGATATTCACCCCGAGGAACTTAAAGCTTTTCACCTGTTCCACCTGCGCACCACCGATGTAGATGGGGTCGTGCAGTCCGCTACTCCTTCTGAAATCAACAACCAATTCCTGCGTCTTGCTGACATTGAGGGATAGGTTATTGTTTTTGCACCATGCCACCAGGTTCTTAATTTCCTCTCTGTACTCGGACTCATCATTACCCAAGATACGGCCTACAATTGTGGTGTCATCAGCAAACTTACATATTGAGTTTGATGGAAACTTGGCTACACAATCATGGGTGTACAGTGAGTACAGCAGGGGGCTGAGTACACAGCCTTGTGGGGCACCAGTGCTCAGAGTGATTGTAGAGGAGAGCTTGTCCCCTATCTTTACAGTCCGAATCCTCTCTGAGGAAGTAGAAATTGATGTTCATACCATCAGACTGGAGGCCACCCTGATGGAATGTGAGGTGTTGATCCTCCTACCTGAGAGTGGCCTCATCATTGCAACAGAAACTCCGTAGTTCTGTCTGCTGGGGCTTCCTGCCCCTAGGTCTCTGTCTTCATTATGAATAAGAAATCAAATTGGATACTAAATAAAAATGTGGCACTCAGCTTTAGGAACTCCATCAAGTAAGTGTCGGGCAACAGCTCCAGTAATGCTCCCTCCATTACCAAACTGTGTCTGAGTTGATGCTGTGATTTGTTTGTATGACCATTTGCCTTCAAAGAGTCCGTTTTGGATCCTTTCCCATCCTCCCGCAATTAGCAGCTTTTTATCAAAACAGCTACAAAGTTCCACTTGAAACCCTTTGATACCAGTGCATTAAATAATGCAGGGTGGCTCCAGGAGATGGTTTATGTGGAAATTATTACTTTCCTCAACTGCACCTAGTGAGGCAGCAGACCAAACTCCATAGACGTTTTGCAATACTTGTCTCTTTGAACGTTGCCTTGCCGGAATTGACAGGTGGGTCACTGAAGCCACAGAGGGTATATATGAGGAGAGGTGGTGCCTCGTGGGGTCAGTACACTCCTGTACATCAGCAGAATTTCTGGGCTAATAAGGTAATAAACTGCAATATTGCATGCTGTCTCCACTGCCTTCAACCTATGAGGAGGCAGAATTCTCTGTTGTTATGGCAACAGATAATTCTGCCTTCCACATGGGCTTTGCAGATAACAGGCAGTCAACAGTGAAAGGTGGTAAGATAAAAGGCAGAGCGAACAGCAAACTTATAATTGGCAGAGCAATGACCTGAGCACCTTCTTCTCTTCAGCACTCCCCCCCCACCACCCCCGGTTATGACTGTCAGCTATTTTCGATAGGTAAAGTCCCATGACAACTTAACCACATATATTTCTTTTAAAAGCATTTCCAGAATGTGAAGTCCATGTCAGCATATAATCACTAAAAACATCCCCCACACTCAGTGGCCACATCATTAGATACTCCTGTTCCAAATAAAGTAGCCACCAAGTGTATTTCTGTATGTCCGTGGTCTTCTGCTGCTGTAGCCCATCCACTTCAGGGTTTGAGGTGTTGTGCCTCGGAGATGCTCTTCCGCACACCGCTGTTGTAACTTGGGCTACCGACACCTTTCTGTCAGCTTGCTCCAGTCCGGACATTGTCCTCTGACCTCTCTCATTAACAAGGTGTGTTCACCCACAAAGCCGCAGCTCGTTTATTGAACCATTCTCTGCAAACTCTAGAGGCTGTTGTGTGTAAAAATCCTGGGATTGGCACCAACAATCGCTTTTCAGTCAAAGTCACTTCGATCACATTTTTTCCCCATTCTGTGTTTGGTCTGAACCTCTTGACCACGTCGGCATGTTTTTATGCATTTTGCTGCCACATGATTGGCTGATCAGATATTTATATTAATGAGCAGATGTACAAGTGTACCTAATAAAATGGCCACATAGTGTGCAGCTCCTTTAAAATCATTTTGAAATTAAAACATTTTGTAAAAGTAGAAGTAGAATGCGAAGTCCGCATCAGCTTTTAATCACTAATAGTGTTATCTATTGGGAGTGTTTGATGACTCTGGCCTTGTACTCTCTGCGGTTTAGAATAATAACGAGGCATCTCATTGAAACCTATCGAATATTGAAAGGCCTGGATAGTGTCGATGTGGAGAGGATGTTTTCTAGGACCAGAGGTCACAGCCTCAGAATAGAGGGACATCCAGTTAGAACAGAGGTGAGGTGAGGAGGAATTTCTTTAGCCAGATGATGGTGAATCAGCGGAATTCATTGCCACAGGCGGCTTCCACTGTATTTAAGGCAGAGGTTGATAGGTTCTTGACTAGTCAGGGTGTGAAAGGTTATGGGGAGAAGACAGGAGAATGGATTGGCCATGATGAATTGGCAGAGCAGACTCGATGGGCTAAATGGACTCATTCTATTACTATATTTTATGGTCTTACAGTCTACGTGATCGTTATTGAGGCTCAGTTCTGAGTGTCCTGCCCCAACTCTCTCTACCTTCATTAACAGAAGCTCCAAATCCTGTGTTTTGCCGACACCAGTGATTGAAAAAAAATGAAAGGTTAGCTTTATTTGTCACATGTACGGCAAGTGAAATGTGTTGTGTTGCATCAACGACCATGGTTGAGCTGGCAGGCCGTCAGTGCCACCACACTTCCAGCACCAACGTAGCGTACCCACAACTTAAAACCCTAACCTGCATGTTTTTTCAGAACGTGGGAGGAAATCGGAGCACCCAGAGAAAATCCACATGGTCACTGGGGGGGGGGGGGGGGATGTATAAACCCCTTACAGACAGCAGAGGGAATCGAACCCTGTCCAGCAATTGTGCTGCCCTGCCCTCTTGCAAGTAGACATTAACCTTGCTGTAGTCACGTGCTAACCATAAATCACATCGAATTTCCCCATTGCTTCGATATTCCTAACAAGGATTAATTCTGCCACAATCGTGTGCTGACCATTAATCGAGGATATCATATTTGCATCTTCCAATTTCTCCACCTCTTTGATATTTCTCCTGTTTCTGTAGTGCCAAAATTTTTTTTATATCGAACATATCCCATATACTCTTTAAATATTTACAACTAAAATATTTGCAGATACAATATAAACCATCTTTAACGTCTTTTCATATTTCACCAGGATGCTGAATACAATGGAAGAGGGAAAGTGGGGGGAAATTACAATAGATCAGTCATACTCCATGGTTTGTGAATGTGGAACGTAGAACAGTACCAGCCCTACCAACACAATATTTATTCATTCATTACATGCAGTGTCATATGATGTGGGTGGTCATGGTCTCATGACCATGACTGTTCTTGGCAATTTTTTCTTCAGAAGTAGTTGCCATTGGCTTCTTCTGGGCAGAGTCTTTACAAGTCAGGTGACCTCCAACCGTTATCGATACTCTTCAGAGATTGTCTGCCTGGCCTCAGTGGTTGCATAACCAGGACTTGTGATATGCACCAGCTGCTCATATGACCATCCACCACCTGCTCCCATGGCTTCACATGACTCTGACTGGGGGCTAAACAGGTTCTACACCTTGCCCAAAGGTGACCTGCAGGCTAGTGGAGGGAACGAGTGCTTTACGCTTCCTTTGGTAGAGACATATGTCCACCCTGCCACCTTAATGACACCCCACAACCACAATGTTGTGTCGCCCTTTTAACCTACTCCAAGACCAACCTAACCCTTCCCTCCCACATAACCCTCCACTTTACTTTCATCCATCTGCCTACCTAACATTCCTCTAAATGTCCCTAATATATCCGCCTCTACCACACAGCCGCTGGCAGGGCTTTCTACACACTTGGCACTCTGAGTATAAATGTACCTCTGACATCTCCCCCTAAACCTATCTCCACTCACCTTGAAAGGATGTCCTCTGGTATTAACCAGCCTGAAGCTAAATTTATTTTAAAATTTTGAGTCATTTATATAATTGGTGCTTTGCACAGCGGTTACGGTACATAGATAGTGCTAAGATGCAACCTCCGTTGAGTCCATTTACTGAGAGCTTGTAGATTTCCCAGACTCGCGTGGTGAGGCAGGCAAACTGGTTGCATCCTTCCTGATGCATTTTGATTCCTGAATCCAATGAGAGGTTGTCACTGATGAGGGACCCCAGGTATGTGAACTGATGAACAACATCCAGTTTGTTGTTATATATCCAGTAATGCCTCCACATTTTGTCCCGTTTTTCTTTTTCATATTAATAGTCAGACCAAATTCCTTATAGGCCTGGGAGATCCGTCAAGCTCTGAAGGTGCTATGGAGAGTGGGTTGTAACTACTGCATCTTCTGCAAACAGCACGTCTCTGACCATTGTCGTGGTTACTTGAAATGACCAGGAGACGCAGACAATTCTTTGAGAAATTTAAACCTTTATTTGCAAACAAAGGCTGAGGCAAACAATGAACTTGTCACCGAAAGCCCACCGAGCTCCGGTGTACGGCACTCTTTATAGTAATTTCTTATCTCAGTTACATTTCAGTTTCATCAGCATACCCAATCAATTTTTAGTTGCATATCATCTATACATTAACTAATCAATCGCTCTTGCCTAGCTCTCGGTACGCCACCGGTATTTCTTTCCAGTTCGCATTGGGGCCCTATTCCTGGCCAAGGTTATTTTTCCAGACAACCTCCCTCACATTACAATTCCTGCTTGTACCATCCTGTCCGCCACCGTTATCTCTTACTAAACAAAAGCTGAGTATAATACATGGAGTACATTTCAGCTAATTAGTGCTGCTAGCTAAACAGGTGTTCTGTAATTACCACAGTATGCAGCTAAGAGAGTACAAAGTATCTAGTTAAAACAATACATAGCAAAATGTGTCTAGTAAAATAATACATAGTAATATTCAGTACCTAGAAGTGATTACATAGTATAGTAAATAGCTAGTACATAGTGATTATATTTCAGGTATATATAATGATTATGTCAGGTATATTTCTCAATACCATGCACTTTGTTTTTTTTTTACTTCCGGGTGGGTGAGGTTAAAAAGCATTAGAAATCAGAATCAGGTTTATTATCACTGGCATGTGTCATGAAATTTGTTAACTTAGCATGCCATCTGATTGAGTGTGGAGGTGGATCCCCTCTGTTGCAGTGCCAAATGCAAGCCTCGGGAGAAGAGCAAAGAAGATCCCAAAGAGTGTTGGGATGAGAACACAGCCTTGCCTAACACTGCTGCTTATGTCAAAGGGCTGCAAAGAGCTGCCATTGTACAGCACAGTCCCCTTCATGTTGCTGTGGAAGGGTTTGATCATGCTCTGTAGTTTTGCTGGGCAGCCTACCTTAGACAGAATCTGAAAGAGCCTGTCTCTGATGCCCAAGTCAAATGCCTTGGTGAGATCATTAAACATGAACGTAAAGGGGCTTATTTTGGTCTCCGCACTTCTCCTGGAGTTGGTGGTGAGTGAAAATCATGTCTACAGTTGACGTTACAGCACAGAAGCCAAACTATGACTCTGGGTAGACACCTTCAGCCAATTTCTGTAGCTGGACCAAGAAGACTTTGGAGAAGACTTTGCCAACAACACTCAGAAGGGTAATGCTCCTGTCGTTGTTACAGTTGCTTATTTACCTTTGTTTTTGTAGAGGGAAGTGGTCTTGGCATCCCTCATATTCTGAGGTACAGCTCCTTCCTGCTAGCACTGACTGAGGTCTTCATGCATTGGGTGCAGTCAGGTGCTCATGCAGAGTTTGATCAGGTCTGGGGGAATTGCCCGGTGGCCTTGCTGAGCCCCTCTAGGGTCGGCTCTGCATTCAGTTCTTGCACTGTCGGGAGGTGCTCAAAGGTGTCCAGCGCTGAGGTGATTACAGTGGAGCAGAGGTGGAGTGATGTTTCTTCCATCACTCCATTTGAAAGTTGCAGAACTATTATTGAACAATATATCCTTCAGACCAGATGGTGGCGCCATCCTCAATTTTAGTCCCGCACTAATTCCCAACACTTGCAGTCAGCAATTATCTCCCGCCCCCCGAGGTGGTAAAATCCTCCTCCCGTACCATTGCCTTTACTTGGTTCACTTCCTGCCCTCGCCTTTTTGTGACAGCCGCAGATCACAAGTGAAACTGATCCACGGCCCCACACCAGAGCAGTGCACTGACTTGTCGCTCCGAGTTTGTGGCCCAAACTGATTGCTCTTTGGGCCGTTGTGAGAGGAAGTGGAACCAGCAGGTTCGGCGGACGGAAGGGAATTCCAGCCCTAGTTGAGTTCCAGCAAGGAGTCTGCCGAAGATGGGAAAGTCACTAGTGCTTATCCCGATACTTCTGGCTTTCCACTCCGTCTGTAGCCAGCTCGAGTATTCTTTCGAAGGTAAGAGGTTTCTTTGGAAGCTCAGAGACTACGATTTCTGTTGTGGTCAACTCGGTGCGCGGTGAAGAAGCTCGCCGTGCAGAAACTTGTACTCGCAGTGTTAATCCACTGTAAATCGCGGTTGGAAATCACAGTCTGGGAGCGTGTCGGAAGCAAGAATTTTGGACCAAAAAAAGGGTGGTAGAAAAGGAAATGGGTGTAGGGGTTAGAGCGGAGAAGGATTAATTAGAGCAACGCACACAAAATGCTGGAAGGACTCAGCATTTACAGCATCTGCAGATTTTCTCGTGTTAAGGTTTAATTGGAGAGCTCTTTCAAAAAGCCAGGGCAAATACAAGAGGCAAAATCAGTTCTTGGTCTATTCGATTCTAAGGTTTGAAAATAGAAATATTGTATCTGTTCAAATCATTTGGCCTTCAGCCAAGTCTTGCGTGACTAATTCCAATGGCAAAATATTGCTGGGTAGGGGGATGTGGGAAGTTGAGAAGGAGCTGTTCCAGTGAGAGTCGACTCTTCATCTTGTTACCCCCCCCCCCCCAAACAGGATTACCAACTCACAAATATTCTACCGGCATGAATCGCAAACTCCCTCATACCGGACCCCCTTTCGTCTAATTAATCACCCTTTCATAAACAGAGGGGATTTTGCAGATGCTGGAAATCCAAAGGAGAATACTGAGGGAGCTCAGCGGGTCAGGCAGCCTCCCTGAACAGTCCGCGTTTCGACTTCCGACCCTTCATCGGGGCTGGAAAAGAAGCCAGGAATGGTTCTTCCTTCCGCGACTCTTTCTAATGGACGCATGAAAGAAAAAAAATTGCATTGATTTTGCCGTGTTCGTGCCCCTTTCAATGTTCAAAGTGATTATCAAAGTACATGTAGGTCGTCATATACAACTCTGAGATTCATTTTCTTGCGGGCATACTTAATAAATCCATAATAGAATAATTATCATGATAGAATCAATGAAAGACCGCACCAACTTGGGCGTTCAACCAGTGCACAAAAAGACAACTGGGCAAATACAAAAAATAAAGAATAGTATTAATAGATAAGCAATATTGAGAACGAGATGAAGAGTTCTTGATAGTGAGTTGATAAGTTGTGGGAACATTTCAGTGATGGGTCAAGTGAAGTTATCCCCTTTGGTTCAAGAGCCTGATGGTCGAGGGGTGGTAACTGTTCCTGAACCTAGTGGTGAGAGTCCTGAGGCTCCTGTACCACTATCCTGATGGCAGCAGTGAGAAGAGAACATGGCTTAGGTGGTGGGTCCCCAATGACGGTTCCTGCCACAGTGTTCCATGTAGATGTACTCGGTGGTGGGGAGGACTTTACCCGTGATGGACTGGGCCGTATCTGCTACTTTTTGAAGGATTTTCCATTCAGTGGCTTTGGTGTTTCCATCCCAGGCCATGATGCAGCCAGTTGATATACTCCACCACACGTCTATAGAAGTTTGTCATAGTTTTACATGTCATGCTGCACCTGGATCAGACTCCTCCATTCCCCTCACGTCCATATATTTCCCGAACTTCCATTGAATGTTACAACAGAACCTGCATCCACCACTTCTGCTGGCAGTTCATTCCACACTCACACCACCCTCTGAGTGAAGAGGCTGCCCTTCAGACTCCCCTTAAATATCTCACCTTTCAGCCTAAACATTTATGACCTCTAGTTCTAGTCTCACCCAACCTCAGTTGAAAATGCCTGCTTGCATTAAGGCCATAAGACATCGGAGCAGAATTAGGCCATTCAGCTCATCGAGTCTGCTCCACCATTCTATCATGGCTGATCCCAGATCCCACTCAACCCTACACACCTGCCTTCTCAGCAGATCCTTTGATGCCCAGACTGATCAGGAAACGATCAACCTGCCTTAAATATACCCACAGACTTGGCCTCCACTGCAGTCCGTGCCAGAGCATTCCACAGATTCACTACTCTCTGGCTAAAAAAAATTCCTCCTTACCTCGGTTCTAAAAGGTCACCCCTCAATTTTGAGGCTGTGCCCTCTAGTTCTGGATACTCCCACCAGAGAAAACTTCCTCTCCATATCCACCCTATCTAGTCCTTTCAACATTCGGTAGGTTTCAATGAGATCCCCATATCCTTCTAACTTCCAGTGAGGACAGGCCCAGAGCTTCCAAACACTCCTCATATGTTAACCCCTTCATTTCCAGAATCATCCTCGTGACCCTCCTCTGATCTCTGTCCAATGATAACACATCCTTTCTGAGATTTGTGGCTCAAAACTCTTGACAGTACTGCAAGTACAGCCTGACATGTGTCTTATAAA
This sequence comes from Hypanus sabinus, assembly GCF_030144855.1. NCBI lineage: Eukaryota > Metazoa > Chordata > Chondrichthyes > Myliobatiformes > Dasyatidae > Hypanus > Hypanus sabinus. The sequence goes on along the minus strand of NC_082733.1, from coordinate 43,257,586 downwards.
GCCTCAGCATCATCTCCTTGCTTTTATATTCTATTCCTCTTGAAATAAATGCTGACATTGTATTTGCCTTCTTTACCACAGACTCAACCTGTAAATTAATCTTTTGGGAGTCTTGCACAAGGACTCCTAAGTCCCCCTGCACCTCTGATGTTTGAAACTTCTCCCCATTTAGATAATAGTCCACACTATTGTTCCTTTTACCAAAATGCATCATCATACATTTCCCAAACTGTATTCTATCTGCCACCTTTTTGCCCATTCTTCCATTTTGTCTAAGTTCTGCTGCAATTGCATTGCTTCCTCAGCACTATCTACCCTTCACTTACCTTTGTATCATCCACCACACAGCCATCAAATCCATTATCCAGATCATTGACAAACAATGTGAAAAGTAGCGGTCCCAATACTGACCCTTGAGGAACACCACTAGTCACCATCAGCCAACTGGAAGAGGCCCCCTTTATTCCCGCTCAATGCCTCCTGCCTGTCAGCCATTCCAGTATCCATGCCAGTATCTTTCCTGTAATGCCATGGGATTTTATCTTGTTAAGAAGCCTCGTGTGTTGCACCTTGCAACAAATGCCTTCTGAAAATCCAAGTAAAAGACATCCACTGTCTCTCCTTTGTCCACCCTGCTTGTTACTTCCTCGAAGAACTGTATCAGATTTGTTAGGTTTCCTGGATACGTGGATACAGTCGAACAAGGCAGCATTCCTCTGGGGCCCAGGTGCATAACGTACATTCAAAATAGTGAGAGAGAAAAGAAAAACACACACACGTCATTTGTTACAAAGAAATCACATGATTAGTCCAAGTCTCTGAGCAACATGCCAACTGAGGGTACAATCCGGCCTGTCCTTCCACCTGTCCAACACAGGAGGGCAGCACTGACAGGACAGGCCAGCTCCCAACTGAGCACAGATTCCACACTAGTGTCGTCTCACCTGGTCTGCAGCAGAATGCAAGCCCGCTTGAGGCCTTGACCTCACTACAATCAAAACCACACTGCTGCCTCGTCTCCTTTCTCTCTCCACCAGAGAAGGGAAGCAGGCCTGCGACATCTCCCAATGTTAGTGTCCAACAGGGTCTTGCGATCAGTCACAGCTACACTGCACGCTGCTTGTGGGCACCAACTCTGGTGTTTTCAAATAGCTGGCAGCAGCATGGTCTGCACTCAGGTTAGTTCCTCCGCACCTTCCACCTGCCAACCACTCTTTCTCCCAGCTGACTGGCACCTCCCAACCCATCACCAACCACTCCTTCTCCTGGCCGACCACCCTCTCTCCTTCACCCAGTCAAGCACCAGCTTCTCTTTATCTGACTCGTCTACCGGCTCCTTCAATAGCCTGGTCAGCAGTTCCGAACATCAAACAGATCACTCATAAAACCATAAGACAAAAGGAAAACTGACCTTTGGTTGGCCAGTGCGTTCAAACAAGCTGACAATTTACCGGAAGTCCCAACCTATTTAACCTTTCCCTACAGCTAAAGTCCTCAAGTCCAGGCAACATCCTTGTAAATTTGCTCTGTATTCTTTCAAGTCTATTGAAATATTTCCTTTAGGTAAGTGACCAGAATTGCATGTAGTACTTTAAATTCGGCCTCACCAATTTTTGTACAATTTCAACGTAGCATCCCAACTCCTATACTCAATGTCATGATTTATGAAGGCCAACGTGCCAAAAGTCCTTTTTATTTGATTGAAGAGGTCAGGGTGTCGGGACCGGTGGTGAGGGGTGGGCCGGTGTTAGCTCATTGCACCCTGAGGTTTACTCGTCTGTAAGCTGAAATGAGGCAGTGGCTGCAGCAATGAACTGGCTCTGTGGCTGATCTACTTTCCTGAATTTTAGTTCTGAATGTTATTTGTTTACTTTTTATCGTTCGTATGATTTGTTCATTTTATTGCACATTGGATGTCTGTCTTTTTTCTAAGGGGTTTTTATTGGGTTTCTTTGTTTTGTGGCTGCCTGTAAGGAGACAAATATTAAACTTGTATATAGTATACACACTTTGATAATAAACGTACTTTGAACTTTAGAGTGACCGCCCAGCTACCCAACTATTTAACACTAGCCTGATCACAGGACAATATACAATGACCCTACCAGCCACCTCTGGACTGTGGGATGACACCAGAGCACCAGGAGGAAACCCACGTGGTCACAGTGAGAATTAAATGGAGGCGGAATTAAACTCTGAACTCCGGAACACTCTGAGCTATGATGGTATCGCGCTAACTGCACTGCTACCATGGCATTCACAAACCCATCTGTCTGTGTTGCCGCTTTCAAGGAATTATGGATCTGTATTTACAGGTTCTTTTGTTCTTTGGCACACATCAAAGTATTATTCACCGTGTAAGTCTTAACCCTGGTGACAGAAGGGCCTATCCCTGTGCTCGACTGTTCTGTAAGGTAATGGAACAGTTGGCTGCACTGAAGGTGTCAGAAGTAACAGAGGGCATAGACAGTATCTTGTGGCTGAGGATAGTAGGTGAAATGACACTTTTGTTTCAGCTTCAGACTGCATGCCTGAGTGAATTCTGAATGGAATTCTCCGCGCACTGATAGGGCGTAGTCCAACTCACTGATGCAGAAACACTTTTCAATGTATGTTATCACGTACACATGATAAGTACATCTGAAACTGTATCTGAGAGTGAAGAGATATATTAAAGATTATCTTTATTTAATCACGTGTACATAAAACTTACAGTGAAATGCATCATTTGCATCAATGACCAGCACAGTCTGCAGATTGTTGTGGGGGCAGCCCACAAGTGTCGCCAGGTCTCCAGCACCAACACACCACACCCTCGACACACTAACCCTAACTGTACGTCTTTGCTATGTTGGAGGAAACCCACGCGGTCCCTTGCGCACCATCCGGGAATCTAACCCTTATTGGTGATCGCTGGTGTTGTAAAGCGGTTGCACTAACTGCTACACTACTCTGCCAGCCACCAATAAATGGGGTTAAGCAAGCAGGGTTAGATCATTAGCAGAGTGTAGAAACGGCCAATATTTTTATCTGTCTGTAAGGAAGTGTTTAGAGAACGGTCCCAGGGGCACCTGCTAAAACCACTACATGTCAGAATATAGTGACTTACAGTTGGGTGCTGAAAGTGTATTTGCATATTTGTGATTAATTTGCATGTTCCAATCTTGCATATTCACGATGAACTTGTTGATTAGACCACACTGCTGTGGTTTGTGCAGATCTGACCATTTTGCAATTGGAAGGATGCTATATCCCTGCTACAGAAAGGATGAAGATGCCAGAAGTTTCTTCAGATACATCGTGTAAAAGAGAGGCAGGAGTGGATATCGGACCACAGGAAAATGATGCTGGAGTGGTAGTAATGGGGCACAAAGAAATAGTGGAAGATTTGAATAAATATTTTGCGACTGTCTTCACTGTGGAAGACACTATCAGTGTGGTGGAAGTTCCAGGTGTCAGGGATCATGAAGTGTGTGAAGTTTCCATAACTAGAGAGAAGGTTCTTGGGAAATCGAAAGGTCTGAAGGTAGTTAAGTCACCTGGACCAGGTGGTGTACACCCCAGGGTTCTGAAAGAGGTGGCTGAAGAGATTGTACAGGCATTATATCCTGGAATAGTTCAGAAGACTGGAAGATTGTAAATGTCACTCCACTTTTCAAGGAGGGAGAGAGACAGAAGAAAGGAAGTTATAGGTCAGTTAGTCTGGTCTCAGTGATTGAGAAGATGTTGGTGTCGATTGTTAAGCATGTGGTTTCGGGGTACTTGGAGGCACATGATAAAATAGGCCAAAGTCAGCATGGTTTGCTCAAGGGAAAATCTTGCCTGGCAAATCTGTTGGGATTCTTTTACATTATATGTCAATAATTTGGATGACAGAATAGATGACTTTGTTGCAAATTTTGCAGATGATATGAAAATAGGTAGATAGTTTTGAGGAAGTAGAGAGGCTACAGAAGGACTTGGACAGATTAGGAGAATGGGAAAAGAATTGCCAGGTGGAATACAGTGTCGGGAATTATATGGTCATGCACTTTTGTAGATGAAATGAAAGGGTAGACTATTTCCTAAATGGAGAGAAAATTCAAAACTCTTGAGTTGCAAAGTGACTTGGGAGTTCCTATGCAAGATTCCCTAAAGGTTAATTTGCAGGTTGAATCTGTGGTGAGGAAGGCAAGTGCAAGGTTAGCATTCATTTAAAGGGGACTAGGACATGAAAGCAAGGATGTTGAGACTTTATAAGGCACCGGTGGGGCCTCACTTGGAGTATTGTGAGCAGTTCTGGGCCCCTTGTCTTAGAAAGGATGTGGTGAAACTGTTCACAAAAATTATTCCTGGATTGAACAGATTGTCACATGAAGAGAGTTTGATGGCCCTGAGTTTGTACTCAATAGAATTAAGAAGAATGAGGTGGGACCTAATTGAAACCTATCGACTGGTGAAAGGTCTTGACAGAGTAAATGTGGAGAGAACGCTTCCTATGGTGGGAGAGACTTGTTTGGGAGTGGGGCAGGCAATGAGACAGCAGTGTCGCCTCAGTTGTAGCTAGGATGAGGCCTCAGTCATTGGGGTTGGATTATAGCGTGGCATCCGGGCATGGTCGGGTTGGCCTCGCACATCAGTGCTGCCCTCCAGTGTTGGATCACTGGAATTACAGGCAGGATGGCTGGAACCATCAATTTGCGGGACTTGTCACTGAGGGACCTGGATTAAAAATTTGTTCTCACGTTATTATGTTTTTTTTTCACCTTTCTTATTATTTTGAATGCGCGTGTATGTTATTGCACCTCAGCCCCAGAGGAACGCTGTCTCATTCAGCTGTGCCCATGGATGGGTTGAATGACAATTAAATTTGATTTGATTTTGACCAGAGGACACAGCCTCAGAATAGATGGGCATCCCTTTAAAACGAAGATGAGAAAGAATTTCTTTAGCCAGAGAGTGGTGAATCTATGGAATTTGTTGCCACAGGCAGCTGTGGAGGCCAAGTCTTTATGTGTGTTTAAGGCAGATTGATAGGTTCTTGATTGGTCAGGGCATGAACGGGTTCGGGGAGAAGGCAGGATTTTGGGGTGAAGATGAAAAATGGATTGGCCTTGATGGGCCAAATGGCCTTATTCTGCTGCAATATCTTATGGTCTTATGGTAATTAAACTAGAAAAGGTATAGAAACAACTCATGAGAATGTAGTCTGAACTGGAGGCCTTCCCCTTTTCCCAACCATGATTCCCTCTCCCTGCCCCCTTCCCACTCTCAGTCCACATTAGAGACCCAGATCGGAATCCGGTTTATCATCACTCACAAATGTCATGAAATTTGTTCTTTTGTTTTGCAGCAGTACAGTGCAATACATAAACTTACTGCAGCATTTTGCAAAAATCTCAGGCACCCTGAGCCCAAGACTTTTGCACAGTTCTGTACATGAAACAACCAACAGCTTCGGACCGTGTTGGTCCGCATCAACAACCAGCACAGTCTGAGGATGTGCCGAGGGCAGCCCGCAAGTGTCACCACGCTTCCCGCGCCAGCATACCGTTAGTAACCCTAACCCTCAGACGGCGGGAGGAAACCGGAGTAGCCAGAGGAAGCCAGGCGATCATGGGGAGAGGTACAAACTCGTTACAGGCAGGAACAAACTCCTCGCAGGATCAGATCCTGATCGCTGATTACTGGTGTTGTGAAGCGTTGCACTGACCACGATGGTACTGTGACGCAGGGATGGTATTCAGTGGAATGGACTGACCGTGGTTGGGACATAGCTAAAAGAAGTGCGATTTTATTGATACAGACAGTGTGTGTACCATATTGAGCATCAGCAAACTTAGTAACAGAGGGAGCACAGTGACTTAAAGAGCATCACTAGAGATAATTTTCTTTGCTCTGTTTTACAGAAATAAATTCTTTCAAGAAATGGATGATAACGGTAACTATTTGTGCTTTGTTGTTTCTGCCTCTCTCCCCCCCCCCCCCCCCATTTCAAACTGCTGTTCATATTTTTTAGCTTTCTCCCTCCACCCACTGAATCTGAGCTTTTATAGACCGGATTGACCAGGGCAAAGTAAAATTTATCAAATTATTAATTTGTTACCATGTACCACCCTGAGATTCGTTTTCTTGGAGGCATTTACGGGAAAAGTAAAGGAATAGTATAGAATCTACAAAAAAACTATGCATAAGCTAAGACTGACAAATAACCATTGTACAAAACAAGACAGACAGAAATAAAATAAATACTGACAACATGAGTTGTAGAGTCCTTGAAAGTGAGTCTGTAGTTTGTGGAATCAGTTCAGTGTTGTGGTGAGTGAAGTTATCCACGCTGGTTCAGGAGCCTGTTAGTTGAGGGGTAATAACTGTTACTGAACCTGGTGGTGTGGGTCCTGATGGTTGAGGGGTAATAACTGTTCCTAAATCTGGTGGTGTGGGACCTGATGGTTGAGGGGTAATAACTGTTCCTGAACCTGGTGGTGTGGGACCTGATGGTTGAGGGGTAATAACTGTTACTGAACCTGGTGGTGTGGGACCTGATGGTTGAGGGGTAATAACTGTTATTGAACCTGGTGGTGTGGGACCTGATGGTTGAGGGGTAATAACTGTTCCTGAACCTGGTGGTGTGGGACCTGATGGTTGAGGGGTAATAACTGTTCCTGAACCTGGTGGTGTGGGACCTGATGGTTGAGGGGTAATAACTGTTCCTGTGGTGGTGTGGGACCTGATGGTTCAGGGGTAATAACTCTTACTGAACCTGGTGGTGTGGGACCTGATGGTTGAGGGGTAATAACTGTTCCTGAACCTGGTGGTGTGGGATTGAGGCTCCTGTACTCATTGCCTACCCTGAGCTTAAGTTAGATTCCTTTGTCTATTTCTAAACTTCATTCAAAGGAGGAACTACCTCTGTGTCTAATGGAAAGTCCCTTCAACTCTGCGAAACTTCTACACTTCTGCTTTTCTGCATTCCCATTCTGAGAAATTCTTTTCCTTTTTAAATGTCTTGATTCCTAGGAATATTGTATCATAGAAGGTAGAACACAACAACACAGTACAGGCCGTTCGGCCCACAGTGTCATGCTGACCTCTAAGATCAGTCGAGCCCTTCCCTCCCACATAATTCTCCATTTTGCTAACATCCACATGCCTATCTAAGAGTCTCTTAAATGTCCCTGATGTATATGCCCTTATCAGCAGTCCTGGTAGCGTGCACCCGCCATTATCTGTGTAAAAAATATACCTGTGGCATCTCCCAAACACTACTATGGTCATGGGTTTCAATCGCTACCACTGCTGATGTCAGAAATCATGTGGGGCATAGATAAGGTCATGATATTTTCCTCCCTGTGGTACTGGCCACAATGCGAACGTTGTGTAAGACACATCCTGTATGTGCAACCTGTCCCTTATTGGTTGTGCTTTACATTGGTTTGTGACATTGGTTAGCAAACCTAGATTCTTTCAAATCTGTCCACTACCAAGATAATTATCTCATCATTATCACTTCACAGCCTTTGGGAACTGACTGCAGCCAGAATGGATGTAGAATTTCCTATGTCACAAAATACTTAATTAACTGTTAACCACCTTCAGATATCCTGTGGCTGTGAAAATCTCCACAGATGTGCCCGTTCCCTTGTGGTCAATGAGACACTCTGCCCAGCAACGTCCCCGAATTAATCCTAGCCTAATCACAGGGCGATTTGCAATTCACTGCTAAGTCTTTGGACTGTGGAAGATCAAACAAACTCCTTACAGGAGGCGGCAGGAGTTGAACTCCAGTTGCCTGCAGTGTAAAGTGTTGTGCCTTGCCGCCAATGAAGGCTCTCCTTACCCCTTTCTACCTGTAAGCCCATTTTCCAGGACGCATAGATCTGGATTCCCAGATCTCTCTGCTCTACCATTCTCCTCAGTGCCCTGCTGTTCACTGGCTAAATCCAATCCTAGTTTGTCCTCCCAAAGTGCAACACCTCACGCTTGTCTGCATTAAACTCCATCTGCCATTTTTTCAGCCTGTTCAGATCCTGTCCACGACACCTCCAATCTTAGTGCGATTAGCAAATTTGCTGATCCGGATTAAATCTTATTTCATTCAGTGATTTTTTTTGTGCAATCTGGATTGTGTTAAGTGAAAGGGCAGTGGAAGCAAAGTCAACTGCGTGCAAAGGAATTGGATAGATTCTTGAAAAGGATCTGCATGTCTATGGGTAGACGGAAGACAATGGTGGGTGTGGGGGAGTGAGGCAGCTCACTGTAAAGCTCATCCCAAGTGACCTTTCATATGCAAGTTTCTCAGGTGTGGATATCTTGCAACCTTTCCCTTCTGAAGACGGTCCTTATTTGCCACCTAACATGGGCTTTAATGACATATTTTATTTGATTAAGCTTTCTGGGATGTTTCGCTGCATTAATAGTTGATGCATACTGTAAATGCGAACTGTTATTGATAATATTTTACTTGATTCCCGCTCAGCACAACAAAGACTACAGCAATGAGGACTATACCTACAGGATGCACACTTTCATCCAGAACAAGAGAAAGATTGATGCTCACAACAGTGGCGAACACTCCTTTCAGAGTGAGTACACTCAGTGCCCAGTGTATTAGGTACACCAGGACGCCTGCCCGTTAGTACAATTATCTAATCAGCCAATCACGTGGCAGCAACTCAGTGTATAAAAGCATGCAGACATGGTCAAGAGGTTCAGTTGTTGTTCAGACCGAACATCAGAATGGGGAAGAAATGTGATTTTGACCGTGGAATGATTGTTGGTGCCAGATTGTTGGTCTGAGTATCTCAGAAACTGTTGATCTCCTGGGATTTTCGCACACAACAGTCTCTAGAGTTTACAGAGCAATAAACAAAAATCCTTCCAGTGAGTGGCAATTCTGTGGGCAAAAGGACCTTGTTAGTGAGAGAGGCCAGAGGAGAATGGGCAGACTGGTTCTGTGGGTGAAAACACCTCGTTAATGAGAGAGGTCAGAGGAGAATGGGCAGACGGGTTCAAGCTGACAGGAAGGTGACAGTAACTCAAATACCCACACATTACAATAGTGGTGTGCAGAAGAACACCTCTGAATGCAGAACACGTGGAACCTTGAAGTGGCAGCAGAAGTCTGCGAATATACACATAGTAGCCCCTTTATTAGGTACAGGGTGTCTCTAATAAAGTGGCCACTAAGTTTATACTTCTAGCTGGATTTATGGCTCCCTTTAACTAGACAAAGCTCTGCATATCGATCAATTAAATTGAGCCCAGAGCAGAATAAGGGGGCACAACTTTCAAATTAAATCAATGCTGTTCAGAGAGTTATGACATTTCTTCACACAAAATGGTGGTCATTTAAGTAAGTATGTGAGGGGAAAAAGCTGTTCGTGAAATGTTCAGTGTGTGTCTTCACACTTCTGTACCTCCTCTCAGATGCTAGTAATGATAAGCTGGCAAGTCCTGGGTGGTGAGGGTCCTTAATGATGGATGCCGACTACTTGAAGCATCGGCTTTCGAAAATGTCCTTGATGCTGGGGAGGCTCGTGCTCAAGATGGAGCTGGTTGAGTTCTGAACCCTTTGCAGTTCTTTTGAACCCTCTGCAGTGGCCCGGGCCTCCATACCAGTTAGAAAACTCTCCACAGCACATCTGTAGAAATTTGCTAGAATGTTTTTTGTGCCAGATAGACAAATCACCTGCCATCAGTCTCCCCAATGTTTCTAAATACCCTAAAAATAATTAAGATTAAACAGAAAGGAGAGCAAAACGGTGAAAAGCAAGGTCATGAGGTCAACACATTAGAACTAAAAGCTTCCGGTTGAAACATGGATTGAAGTTCATTTGATTAACTATTGCCATGCAATATATATATACTCCATGTACAACAGCTGAAGTGACTTCATAGACCGATACAGAGTAAAGAAAAACAATGTAATTATTAAAATTACAGTTGTGAAGTAATACATTCACTATAAATGTTATACAATCTGTAATATTTACATTGACATAAATCCCCAAAGGCCTAATGTATTAACTCCTTTTCTACAGTGGGTCTCAACCAATTTTCTGACATGACCTTCAGTGAGTTTAAGGAACTATACTTGATGAAAGAACCACAGGTACCGACTTTTTTCAACTGTTAATCTCCTTGGGTTTTATGCTAGTTCACTGAAAGGGGAAGACTAATATTGGATATCCAGGGATAAATACAGAATGAAAATAACACCAAGCAAGGCAAAAAGTCCGAGGAACAAGAACATCAGTGGCTCAAGTATTCTGGCTTTTTCCCCCTTCCTGATGAAAAGTCTCAGCTCAAAATATTAGTTGCCTATTCCCCTCCATACATGCTGAGTTCCTCCAGCATTTTCTGTGTTTTACTCAAGAACATGCTGGCTGGCTGGTGTTGTAGTGGCATCAGCACTGGACCTTGAGGTGAGTGGTTCCGGGTTCAAATCCAGGCAGCTCCTTGCACGCTTTGCACCCGTGCAGGGTTGAGCCTCGAGCTAGTGACTCAGCCTCGTTTAAAAAAAAAAGGCAAAATGCTAAAGAAATGGCAAGGTTACTGCCCAAGGTGCCACCAGGCGTGGAGAGGAATAACATAACTCAAAACCCTGAACACATCTTGACAGTGTATTCAACCTTGCTTGGACTTTATGTCTCATCTAGGTCTATAGGTTTCTTTTTCCACTTTTCTGGTGGGAAACACTTTCATCTCTGGCTTAGAAGATCTTGAGTTCATTAAATTCTAACTCTTTGTACGCTACATTGTTAATGGCATCAGTGCTGTTATAATGGAGCGCTCAAAGTGCCTTTGTTTGGATGTTTTACTAATATCTTCCTCTAGTCTGTGGGTGGCACAGTGGAGTAGTGGATAGTGCAATACTTCAGAGTCAACACTCGGGGTCATTTCTGCCACTGTCCCTAAGAAGGTTATACATTCTCCCCGTGATCGTGTGGGTTTCCTCTGAATGCTCTGGTTACAGCTACTAAGTTGTGGGCATGCTACTTTGGTGTCAGAAGTGTAATGATACGTGTGGGCTGTCCCCAGCTCATCCCTATGGTAACCTATGACCTCTAGTTCTAGTCTCACTCAACCTCAGTGGAAAACCTTATCTATACCCCTCATGGACATAGAGAATGAAACAGCGTAATTTCAAAAAAGCAGGGGAATCCTCCCAGAGACACTCTCAATATAATCTCACGGCTTTTTGTTGTAGCTTAGTCTGTCCACATATTGGCTGCTGCCAATATGGATACTTCATGGATATGGATATCAAGGATACTTCATTAGCTGAAACATCCCCTGGCGAAAGGGGCTTCAGAAATGCAAATACTTCTTTATCTCTTGCTGTACAGTTGCTTTTCAATGTTTCGTGGCTTTTTCCTACACATAAAAACTCTGCAATGTTATTGTACAGACATTGCTAGAGTTACTCTGGACTGTATTTCCTGCAGTTAATTTCTACATTATTTAATGGTGTTCCAATAACTAACCGGGCTATACAAAGCCTGGAAGCCCGCCCACACACACACACACACACACACACACACACACACACAGACACACAGACACACAGACACACAGACACACAGACACACAGACACACAGACACACACACAGACACACACACACACACACACACACACACACACACACACACACACACACACACACACATATATATATTTGCATGATTATACCATTGAGATATCCTTGAATCTGAGTTTCTAATCATGGTAGAGTAGCTCTTGAAAACTAGCAGAATTATCTTTCCATTTAATCTTTTTCATTTATCTTTATTTATCAAATGTACATTGAAATGTACTGAATAGTAAAATGGATTGGTTGCATTAACAGCCAACGCAACTTAACGATTTAATGGAGGTAGCCTGCAAGTTCAAGGTTCAATAACATTTAAGGATAATAACATTTATTATCAAAGTATGTATACTTTATACAACCTTGAAATTCATCTCCTCACAGGCAGCCACAAAACAAAGAAACACAATGGAACCCATGAAAACAAAAGATGGCCAAACATCCAATATGCAGAGAGAGAACAAAAACAAATTGTGCAAACAATAAAATGCCAATAGCATTCAGAACTGAAACTGATGATTCAGAAGCCCGTTAGCCTCAGCTCAGTGCAGAGATGAGAAAACCTCATGAGGCAGCAAGCTGAACTGGCCGGACACCCTGACCTTTTCAATCTGGTCCAGCGCTGAAATCATGCAAAGCTCAGGTTGCCCTTGCTCTCAGGCTCGAGCCCTGCCACCTCAATTCTGCATGAACCCCACCTTTTCAATTTGGCTCAGAGCCTTAAATCAATCAAAACTTGGGTGCCTTGGTAGAAGTATGCCAAATTATGAGGGGTGTAGATAGGGTAAATGCAAGCAGGCTTTTTCCACTGAGGTTGCATGGGACTATGAATAAAGGTCATGGGTTAAGGGTGAAAGGTGAAATGTTTAAATGGAACGAGGGGAAATTCCTTCACTTAGAGGGTCTTGAGAATGTGAACAAGCTGTCAGCACAAGTGGTGCATGCAAACTCAATTCCAATGTTTAAGAGAAATTTGAATAGGTACACAGATGGGAGGGGTATGGAAGGCAACTGTCTGAATGCACGTTGATGTGAGAAGGTAGTTTAAATGGTTTGGCTCGGACTGGATGGGCCAAAGGGCCTGTATTTGTGCAGTACTTTTCTATGACTCTATGATTGTAATCTGAAATAAAGAGCTGGGCTCCAGTCTGTGGTGAATAAAAATCTTCAGGCCTCAATATGACTAAGTTTACTTTTTCTAAAAGAATTCTTTCCTTTGTCTAATAGAACTGTTCAGCTACACAGGGGAACCATTACATGAAAGACGGTCCATTACCCAAGTTCATAGATTGGAGAAAGAAAGGAAATTATGTCACGCCCGTGAAAAATCAGGTAAAGTTTCGTAATTTATGGCCACTAAGTTGGCCACAGAAAGAATACAGTCAAAGGAAAAGCAAATTCTATGGACGCTGGGAAACCGAAATAAAAAACAGAAAATGCTGAAAGTACTCAGGTGGTCAGACAGCTCAGAGAGGGAGACAATAATGTACCATTCTGGTAGAAATGGTTAAAACTAGTGGACTATGGGATACTTGACCATTCTGGAGCAGCTGGGTTTAAGACTGCTGATGCGTGTTGAGAATAACTTTGGATGATAAGTGAACTCCAATTAATAAGGTACTAGGCCCCTGGAACCAGGAGGGAGGATGCGCCTGGGGGTAAATTATGAGCCCTGATAACAGGGAACAAAGAGGACTGCTAGACTCATGCTGAGAGAATAATTGACATGTCTTTTAAGTGATTGATATTGTACTGACTGTGGCAGGCCATACAAAGTTATATGAAGTTGTTTGTATTGTTTTATAAATATGAGCTCGGTATAACCTAGAATTCAGGGTTCTGGTAGTGGTGGAGACTGCTGCAGACTCTTCATGACATCATGTTAATCAACTCTTAAAAGTCACTCTGGTGTCCTTAGTGTTTCCACGACAACCATGCAGAGTAAGGGCAAAGTGTAGAGTATCGCACTATTAGTCAATGAGCTGGAGCTGCAGGAGGTCTTGAGCAGTGTGCATCAAAAATAGTTTCACAGCTAAGCACAGTGAATAGTCAGAGTTAACTTCAAAAGTATGTACTTTTGAACACCACACTGCAGAGGACAGGAAGGTGGTCAAAACTACCCCACACATCACTGGCACCAGCCTACCCACCATCAAGGACGTGTACAGAAAGGTGCTGGGAAAAGGGCCAGTGACATCATGAAGGATCCCACCCACCCTGCTCATGGACTGTTTGTCCCACTCCTATCAGGGAGAAGTAACCTCCACACTACGACCACCAGACACAAAAACAAAGGTTCAAATGTTCATTTATTATCAAAATATGTATGCTGTATACATCCGAGATTAATTTTCTCCAGATATCCATGAAACACAGAAAACCATGGAAGTCGAAAGAAGACATAAATCCCCCTGCATGAAAAAAGAAACAAAAGCTCGCTAAAACCCCAAACCCCTAATCCCCTCTCTCGCACAAAAAAACCTAACAGTTCTCCCACACGGAAAACAGCAAGAACACCTGCACCCACTAACCCATCCCAACCACCATTACTTCCTCATTCCTGTCACTCACCTTATGTACAGACACTCCCGTGCCTCGCACCTCTTTATGGACATACAGTCATAGGAACATAGAAAACCTACAGCACAATACAGGCCCTTCGGCCCACAAAACTGTGCCAAACATGTCCCTACCTTAGAAATTACTAGGCTTACCTATATCCCTCTATTTCACTAAGCTCCATGTATCCATTCAGGAGTCTCTTAAAAGACCCTATCGTTTCCGCCTCTACATCAATCAATGTATATGTGCTATTTTATGTATTTATATTTATTGTGTTCTTTATCATATTGTGTTTTCTGTGCTCTATCAGATCCAAAGTTCCAATTATTTTGTTCTTTACACTTATATACCGGAAATGACATTAAACAATCTTGAATCTTGCACAAGCCAACATATACCCAAAATTGCAGTATTTTTCCAGCAAACTGCAGTGCTAGGAGATGGATACATAGTATAAATAATAGACAGAATGAACATTTTCATAAGCACAAGAGCTTCTGTAGATGTTGGAAATCCAGGGCGATATAAACAAAGCGCTGGAGGAACTTAGCAGTTCAGGCAGCATCTATGGAGGGGAATAAACAGTTAGTGTTTCAGGCAGAGACCTTTCATCAGGACTGCGGAGGAAGGGGTAAGAAGCCAGAGAAGAAGATGAGGGTAGGGGAAAGAGTACAAGTTGGAAGGTGATTCGTAAGACCAGTTGCGTGAGGGAGGAGAGATGAAGTAAAAAGCTGGGAGGTGATAGGTGGAAAAGATAAAGGGCTGGAGAAGAAGGAATTTGATGGGAAAGGAGAATAGACCATGGGGGAAAGGGAAGGAGAAGCACTGGGGGGGAGGTAATAGGTAAGTGAGGTTTGGAGAAGAAGTAGAGTGGGGAATGGCAGAAGAGGGAAAAGGGAGGGGGAAAAATTACTGGAAGCTAGAGAAATCAGTGTACGTGTCATCAGGTTGGAGGCTACCCAGATGGAATATGAAGGTGTTGCTCCTCCAACCTGGGAGTAGCCTCATCATGTTGGAATGGAAATGGGGATTGGAGTTAAAATAGCTCGCCACCAGGAAATCCTGCTTGGTGTGGATCTGACACGTAATAAAGTACTAAAAGTGAAATGCTTTATTATTGTTTAGGCATTATTATTTTAATTTTTAAAATATTTATCACTATTTTATATTCAATAAATCATGTCATTAGATGATCATTATTTATGCTTGGACAAATTAAATGCTGGCACAGATAGACTGGAAGCCCGAGTGATGGGAATGGAGGCGAGGGTCAGGCTGATTTTGCACACTGTCCCGCGAATGTTCACTTTTTTCCCCGAGGTGCTGAGGCCGCGAGCTGGTCCAGCTGCTGTGCGTTTTTGCCCCACTGGTGTGATGAACTGGGACTTGAGACTTGGGCCTACTCTGGGAGCGGATCTGGGGAATGCTGTCGGCTTGCTTCTATCGTTTGCACAATGATGTGTTTTATTTCTCTCTTTCTCTGGCTTTGGTCTTTTTTTAAATTGGGTTATTCAGGTTCCTTGCTTTGTGGCTGTCTGTAAGCAGACAAATCTCAAGGTATATAATTTATGCATTCTTTGATAATAAATTTGCTTTGAATCTCTATTATTTTAAATATGAAATACTTTATTACTTTATAGGTAGGAGAATGCTATCAAAGAAAAATTCTGGCAGAAACAAGACAGTGGTCCAAGTTAGTGAGTTAGAATTGAAAGTATAGTAGAGAGGGAGACACATGGTAGGGAGGGTTTTCTACTGTGGAATTTATGGTCCTGGCCCTCTAAGCAACTTCTAAGCTCCACTGTATGAACAACTAAGATACTTGAGGCACAGAATAAAACCTCTTTTCCGGTTCTAGTCTTAAAGTTATTTATATATTGTGTTCTCCACAGGGTGCATGTGGGAGCTGTTGGACATTTTCCACTACGGGGTGCTTGGAATCTGCAATTGCAATAAAGTCCAATCATCTTCTTACACTGGTAAGTGTAGCTCCCAAACTTCCCTCGTGTAAGCTATCAGTTATTATTGATCATCATTCTAAGTCTGCATGAGGTTAAGATATTTAAAAACTTTTCCTAGGCAGAACAACAGCTCATAGACTGTGCTCAGAACTTTAACAACCATGGCTGCTCAGGGTGAGTGATTGATTCAGTGATGTGTTACATATTTTCAAAAAGGTCTTTTTGAATGTGGGACTAAAAGTTGACCATCCACTAATTTTTAGAATCAGAATCAGGTAAATGTAAAATTTGTTGTCTTTGCGGCAGCAGTACAATACATAACAATAGAAAAAATGTGAATTACAGTAAATATATATAAAATAGTTACATTAAATATGTAGTGCAAAACTATAAAAATCAGTGAAGTAGCTTTCATGGGTGCAATATCCATTGATAAATCTGATGACCGAGGGGAAGAAGCTGTTCCTGAATCATTGAGTGTTTGTCTTCAGGCTCCTGTACCTCCAACCTGATGATAGCAATGATAAGGGGGCGTGTCCTGAGTAATGGTGGTCCTTAATGGTGGATATCAACTTTTTAATGCATCGTCTTTTGAAGGGGTCCTTGATGCTGGGGAGGCTAGTGTCCATGATGAAGCTGACTGAGCTTACAACTTTCTGCAGCTTTCACTGTTCCTGTGTTGTGGCCCCTCCGTACCGGGCAATGATGCAACCAATCAGAATGCTCTCCACAGTACATCTGTAGAAATTTATGAGTGTCTTAGATGTCATACGAATTCTCCTCAAACTCTTAATGAAATATAGCCTTCTCCATAAAGGGTCCCTCACTTGTTCTGGGATAGGGGTGATCTCTCTTTGTGACAAATCCTACTACATTACTTTTACAAATGTTTATCCACTAAAAAAAAATACATAATAATCAGGACTTCATAAGCTATTTACAGTTTCAAATTAAAATGTGATTATTACTATCTATAGTATGGTGAGGCAATTTCAATTCTGTGCACAATCTGTCCAAAGTAATGAACTCTGCATCCTATGACTATGATGCTTTTGACATCATAAAACAGGAACTGATTCTATACAACTCCCTGTGGCTATTTCCTGCTTTACAGTTGTTTTTTAAATATTTCACCAGGGGACTGCCAAGTCAAGCATTTGAATACATAAAGTACAACCATGGTTTAGAAACGGAGAAGGATTATCCTTATGAAGGAAGGGTGAGAATTTATATTTCTAACTATACGGTTAAAGGGCATCTTGCTTAACTGTGTCTTTGTTTAATCTATTAACTTTTGAAGTGCAGTGCAACTCAGTGAAATGCATTGTTTGCATTAACCACTAACACAACATAAGGATGTGCTGGGGGCAGCCCGTAAGTGCCGCCACACATTCCGGTGCCAACGCAGCGTGCCCACAATGCTTGGCAGAACAACATAGAACACAATAAAACAGAACACAACAAGCAACAAACAACAACAGAAAAACAAGCCCCTCCACACCCTCTCCCTCTCCCTCTCTCTCTCCTTCTCTCTCTCTCTCACACACAGACACAGACACACCCCCCCCCACCCCCGACCCCATGACCAACGTTCAGGCTTCAACTTCCAGACTTCTATACTACCAGTGGGCTTTGATTTTTGGCCTTCACCTTCAGACTTGACGATGACAGGACCATAGACTCCAGGCTCGTACACACTGGGCTCGCTGACTCACTGGCCCTTGTGCCTTCTGCTCACATTTTAATTCCAGTCCCAGGATACACTGACCTGGGCCGGTCCAACATCCATATACATGTCAGTGGCTTTCAAGCATGAAATGGAGGACCAGACTCTGTCCTGATCTCTAACTCCCCCACATCCCTGTCCCTAAACACTAGTGTGATACCCGTCTCCCCTCACTATACCCCAACCATCCTTATGAAATTTAAAAGATCAACTAAGGCTGAGTTATGACCTCGATGGAGACGGCATCTTGACACTTGGAGAATTATGTACAGTGAAGTGTTTCAAAGATAGTACCCGTCAAACTGTAGGAAGGATGTGTTTGCACTGGGAGAGTGCAGAGCAAGTTCACCATGGTGCTTGGATTGGAGGGCTTTAGTTATGGGGAAAGGTGAATAGGCTGGGCTTGTTTTCCTGGAGTGAAGGAGACTGAGGGGTGACTCGACACAGGTATATAAAATTGTAAAAGGCATAGATAACAGGCATGAATATTTATTCCATAAGAATCAGAATCAGTTTTAATATCACCGGCAAATGTCATAAATTATGTTGTTTTTCAGCATCAGTACAGTGAACTGCATAATAAACAATGTATAATTAAATTAAATTTATTCATTCATTATGTGCTGCATCATCACCATGTGGGCAATCATGATCTTTCCATGACCGTGATTGTTCTTGGCAAATTCTCCTATGGAAGTGGTTTGCCATTGCCTTCTTCTGGGCAGTGTCTTTACAAGATGGATGACCTCAACTGCTATCAATACTCTTCAGAGATTGTCTGCCTGGCTGGGACTTGTGATCTGCACCAGCAGCTCCCACGGCCATTCACCACCTGCCCCCATGGCTTCACCTGGCCCTGTTCAGGGGCTAAGCTGGTGCTACACCTTGCCTATGGGAGACCTGCAGTCTAGCAGAGGGAAGGAGCACCTTACACCTCCTTTGGTAGAGACGTATCTCCGTCCTGTCACCCTTAAATTAAACTTGTGCAAAAAGAAAACAAAAAGAAGGAAAAATATAATTTGGTAGTGTACACACACAAAATGTACAGAAAAGTGTACAGTTGATGTTTCAGGCCAAGACCCTTCAGAAAAAAAATGAGGGTAGAGTTAAAAGGTGGAGTGGGTGGATTTCTGGCATCTGCAGAGTTTTTCTTATTAGTGTACATGTGTTTGTTGTCCATTCAGCAATCTGATGGTAGTGGGGAAGAAGCTGTTCCTAAAACATATACTGTATATTCAAGTTGAGAAGGAGTTTTAAGGGAGGTTTCAGTTCAGTTCAGTTTCAGTTTATTGCCATTTAGAAACCACAAATGCAATGCAGTTAAAGAATGAGACAACGTTCCTCCAGAATGATATGACAAAACAGACTACACCAGAAAATCCACATAATGTTTGGTAATCCCTAAATCCAGAGTCCGGAGTGGGTGCTGAGTATTAATATCGTACTACCATCTTAGCACGTTCCCCGGAAAGGAGCTCCAATCCCACCAGATAAAACAGGACTACCCAGACACACCAAGTCAGGAGACCAACTCTACCACCCAACAAACCAAAAACTAAAGCTACAAGACCTACACAAAACCACATAGTTACATATAGTTATAGTTAACATATACAAACCCCATTTCCAGAAAAGTTGGGATATTTTTCAAAATGCAATAAAAACAAAAATCTGTGATATGTTAATTCACATGAACCTTTATTTAACTGACAAAAGTACAATGAAAAGATTTTCAATAGTTTTACTGACCAACTTAATTGTATTTTGTAAATATACACAAATTTAGAATTTGATGGCTGCAACACACTCAACAAAAGTTGTGACAGAGTTAAAATAAGATTGAAAAGTGCAAAGAATATTCAAGTAACACCGGTTTGGAAGACTCCACATTAAGCAGGTTAATTGGTAGCAGGTGGAGGTATCATGACTGGGTATAAAAGTAGCGTCCATCAAAGGCTCAGTCTTTGCAAGCAAGGATGGGTCGTGGCTCACCCCTTTGTGCCAAAATTCATGAGAGAATTGTTAGTCAGTTCAAAAGGAACATTTCCCATCACAAGATTGCAGAGAATTTGGGTTTCTCAACATCTACAGTACATAATATTGTGAAAAGATTCAGAGAATTCAGAGATATCTCAGTGTGTAAAGGGCAAGGTCAGAAACCACTGTTGAATGCGCGTGATCTTCGAGCCCTCAGGCGGCACTGCCTAAGAAACCGTAATGCTACTGTGACAATTATAGCCACCTGGGCTCGGGAGTACTTTGGAAAACCATTGTCACTTAACACAGTCTGTTGCTGCATCCAGAAATGCAACTTGAAACTGTATTACGCAAGGAGGAAGCCATACATCAACTCTATGCAGAAACGCCCTTGAGTTCTCTGGGCCCGAGCTCATCTCAGATGGACCGAAAGACTGTGGAACTGTGTGCTGTGGTCAGATGAGTCCACATTTCAGCTAGTTTTCGGAAAAAACGGGCGTTGAGTTCTCCGTGCCAAAGATGAAAACGACCACCCTGATTGTTATCAGTGAAAGGTGCAAAAGCCAGCATCTGTGATGATATGGGGGTGCATCAGTGCCCACGGCATGGGTGAGTTGCATGTATGTGAAGGTACCATTGACTCTGAGGCATATATTAGGACTTTAGAGAGACATATGTTGCCATCAAGGCGATGTCTCTTCCCGGGACGTCCATGCTTATTTCAGCAGGACAATGCCAGACCACATTCTGCACGGGCTACAACAGCGTGGCTTTGTAGACACAGAGTGTGTGTGCTTGACTGGCCTGCTGCCAGTCCAGATCTATCTCCTATTGAAAATGTATGGCGCATCATGAAGAGGAGAATCAGACAACGGAGACCACGGACTGTTGAGCAGCTGAAGTCTTATATCAAGCAAGAATGGACAAAATTTCCAATTGCAAATCTACTACAATTAGTATCCTCAGTTCCAAAACGATTAAAAAGTGTTATTAAAAGGAAAGGTGATGTAACACAATGATAAACATGCCTCTGTCCCAACTTTTGTTGATTGTGTTGCAGCCATCAAATTCTAAATTTGTGTATATTTACAAAACACAATTAAATTGGTCAGTAAAACTATTGAAAATCTTTTCTTTGTACTTTTGTCAGTTAAATAAAGGTTCATGTGAATTAACATATCACAGATTTTTGTTTTTACTGCATTTTGGAAAATATCCCAACTTTTCTGGAAATGGGGTTTGTAGTTACAACAGTTCAGACAATACCATAATTGATTAAAAAAAAAACAGACCATGGGCACAGTAAAAATAGTCCAAAGATGTTAAAAGACTGTAAGTTCAAAAGAAACCACCACACAGTTTCCACAAGTTCTCAGGGTCCCGATAGACTTGTCATCCCATGTAGGCGGCAGAAGGGAATACCCCCGCTATGGACTTCCAAGCCACCGGACCCACCCTCGCAGACGTAGCACACAGTGAAATCGCCCCGACCGCAGTGGACTCCGAGTCCGTTGAACCTCTGAGCCTCAGACCATCCCCTCCGGCACCAACCTCGGCACCACCAGCCGAGCACACTACGACATCCCGCCACTGGTCACCGGCAACGTGACCCCGAGGACTGGGGGCCTGTTCTTCTCAGCAGAGACCCAGACCTCACAACAGCAGCAGCAACGAGAAGGCCTTCCTGGAGATTTCCAGATGTTTGAGGGGAAACTTTATTTTTACACAGAGTGACTGATATTTGGAACTTGCTGCCAGAGGAAGTGGTGGTATCAGATACATAACTGGAGTGAAGAGATATTTAGACAGGCTTTTAAAAGAGCAATGCATAAGAATGTGGTCTTATAGGGACCAGTGGGGGTTAATATAATTGAGCAGAAGGGTTGGGATGGACACAGAGGGCTGTTTTCCTGCTATCAAACTCTGACTCATTGGAATCTATTTCTAAAGTGCAGTATCAGGAAGTTCAGAGAAAAAAAAGATGCCTGGGCAGAATCAGCATGGTTTCAAAAAGGAAGACGTGTTTCACTAACCTTTTTTATCTTCTAAAGGAGTAACTAGCAGTGGGTATAAGGAAGCTAAGAGAGAGGCAGCGGAGGGGCCATTTTCAGAAGGACTTTGATCAGAGATCATGCAGCAGACTGCTGAACAAGATTAAAGGCTGTGAGGTTGGGGTTGTCAGAAAATAAAGTGGGAATGAACCTTGGGGTAGCAGTGGTTAAAATAGCTGCATACCCTAGGAATCATTGCTGGCCTCGTCTATTTACTGTATGATCTACGTTAATACCCTACGCCACAGAAGCAGGCCCTTCTGCCTATCTAGTTTGTGCCAAACTGTTATTCTGCCTGGTCTCATTGACCATATCCCTCTATACCTCTCCCATCCATGTACTCATCCAATCTTCTCATAAATGTTACAAACCTATATCCACCAATTCCAATGGCAGCTCATTTCACAGTCACACCACCCTCTGAGGAAAGAAGTTCCCCTTAAATATTTCACCTTTCACCTTTAACCTATGACCCCTAGTTCTAGTCCCACCCAACCTTCGTGGGAAGAACATGCCTGCATTTAAGCTATCTATACTACTCATAATTTTGTATACCCTGTAGCAAATCTCTCCTCATTCTCCTGCACTCCACAGAATAAAGTTCTAACCTATTCAACCTTCTCCCTAACTCAGGTCCACAGGTCTGGGTAACATCAGTGTAAATTTCCTCTGTACTCTTTCAATCATATTGATATCTTTCCTGATGCTAGGTGACAAGAACTATGCACAGTGCTCCAAATTTGGCTACACCGTCTTATACAATGTCACGATAACATCCCAATTCCGGTACTCAGTACTCTGATATATGAAGGCCAGTGAAGTTCTCATCGTGAACATATCTAACTGTGACACAACCTTCGAGGAACTACAGATCTGTATTTGTCCTTAAGACCATTCAGCGTAGAGTGTCTGCTCCGTTATTCAAACTTGGCTGATTTATTATTCCTCCAAATCCCATTCTTCTGCCTTCCCCCGTGACCATTCCCAATGAGAGAATTAAATGTAATGTATCCAAAACATGATGATAAAATGCTAGATAAGATACTGAACTGTGAGTAGTCTACGAAGGGAGTGGACAATAATATGCAGGTAGAGAATAATGGGGCATTGTGTGAATTTACCTGTTGTATATACCTGCTGGCAGCGGTGGTGGAGGCAGATACGATAGGGACTTTTAAAAGACTTTTGGATAGGTACATGGAGCTTAGTAAAATAGAAGGCTATGGGTAAGCCTAGTAATTTCTAAGGTAGGGACATGTTCGGCACAACTTTGTGGGCCGAAGGGCCTTTATTGTGCTGTAAGTTTTCTATGTTTCTATAAGAAGATCTATGGAAATCTATTGTGGAAACATTATTTATAGGAACATCTGTGCCCTTGTGTATATTTTTAAAAAATCATAGAAAATTAATAGTCAAATTTAGGAAGAGTTAACCCTAAGAGAGTTTGGGTGTGAGAGGAAGGAAGGCTGGCTGTAGATGTACAGGATTTTGGAGAGAAAAAGGAGATTTAAAGTACAAGTATTATCCAGGTATGTATATAGTACACAACTCTGAGATTCATCTTCCCCACAGATAGCCACGAAATAAAAAAACCATGGGACCTATTCTGAGAAAAACATGAAACCCCACCTTCCCATGCCCATAAAAAAAAACGATGCCAATGGCAATAAAAAAAGAGTGGAAAAAAAAGAGTATAAAACACAAAATGGAAAGGGTCCAGGCATATTCAGTTCAGCTCAGTGTTCGTTACCTGCAAGCTGCCCTGATTGAAAGTCACCCACAAACAGGAGCAACCAGATACACATCATAATGTACACTAGAGTCTAATCCACAAACTCTGTTAATTAAACCTTGCCCCAAGACCCAGAACTCCGGGACCACAGATATTTTAATCTGGGGCAAAAAAACGAACTGCTGTTGGAATTTAAAGAGCAAACACGAGGAAATCTGCAGATGCTGGAAATTCAAACAACAACACACACAAAATGCTGGTAGAACACAGCAGGCTAGGCAGCATCTATAGGGAGAAGCGCTGTCGACATTTCGGGCCGAGACCCTGCTGTTGGAATTTGATGTGTCAGGTAGCATCTGTGAAGGCAGAGGTCAGGACCCTGTGTCATGATTAGATGAAGGTTCTCCATCCTTCTGCCTTCATAGATTCTGCCTCACGTGCTGAGTTCCTCAAATGGTTTGTTATTTTGGTAAGCCCATCCCTGGATTATTTTGTATTACATTGTTCTTGATGCCTTAGGAAAGATAATCCTTTTTTTTTGAAGGATTGCAATGGAAACACACTAATCTCACAAAGTAATAAAGAATAATACACTTTCCTTCAACATTTTTAAACTAAAACCCAGACATAAAATCTTCTAATCGAAAGTCTACCCAACTTCAACAGCTATGTTACAGAGCAAGAAAAGGAATCCAGCAAACTGCAGTTAATATACCTTTTATGATTCACTCTTCCTCTTTGTTTCGAACAGAATGCAACTTGCAGGTTCCAGCCCAGCAAAGCCGCTGCGTTTGTCAAAGATGTGGTCAATATAACAGAGGTTGGTGCAAATTTTCATGTAATTATTAACAATCACACACAAACAGCTTCACAGTCACCAGGATACAGATCTCTCCAGGCTATAGGCACACTAGTGTGCACAAGGACAGACAGAGACCCAGACAGACTTTCTGCGCCTTACCAAACTACACAGAGAAGCAGCAGAGATCAAAGTGATAATAGATGAAGTGACTGGGGAATGGTGTGGGGGAAGAATTCCAACAAGAGGTCATCCATTTTCCACTTTAACAACAGAATGTTTTCTGGATGGTGAAAAGCAAAAAGTACTGTAAGTCTGCAAAGTCTGTGAGATCATTAAATGAGTAAATATTTAATTAAAAATAGTAAAGTCCCTGGATATAAAGACTGAAGGGAACAGGAGTTATGTTTCAGTTGTACTGAGAACATTTCTGGTCTGGTCTGGTCAGCAAGCTCTGGTCCCATTCAACCAATCAGAGTCTCCGAGTAGAATACCTCCTGAACACGTTGGGGAGTGGCCGCCATCCCTTCGTCTTGAAAGGAGTTTTCCCTAATCGAGAGTTAAGTTACCAGAAATTGCTAGATCGAGTGCCTGGAACAGTATAGTGGGGTACCTTCTTCAGAAGGATTACAATAGTTCCAGATGGTGGCTCGGCATCACTTTCCCAAGCTGTAGTTGGCAATAAATGCTGAACTTCACAGTATTCCATATATCTCATAATGAATAAATAAAGAAATAAAACCTCTCAAGATTGTCCTTATCAAAATCCATGGAATCTAAATTGCTGCAGAATGCTTTCACAGTTAGTGCAATGATAAGATAGGCTGAGGGAAACTATTTCTGTTGGTTGAGAGTCTTAGGAAGTCTTAGGAACTTTAGAAAATTAAAAGTCGAGCCTTTTGCAAATGGTTAATAAACCTCCCCTGGCTTGTGTATCGAACGTAGACAGCTAGGACACAACATCCATTGTCAACCCTGACCAATGGAAGCATCCAATAAACACCTACTCTCAAGGAACAACAGAACTGAGGCTATCTTCTGTAAACAGAAATTGATGCTCTATACTAATTTGAAGCTTGACCTTCGTAGCTTACTGCTAATGAAAACTATTGAAGGATATGCTGTTCTTCATTTCCTCACTCCAGCCACTCCCTTACCTCTCTTCTCCTCACCTGCCTATAACCTCCCCTAGTGACCCTCTTCCTTCCCTTTCTCCCTTGGTCCACTCTCCTCACCTATCAGATTCCTTCTTCTTCAGCCCTTTACCTTTCCCACCTATCACCTCCCAGCTTCTTACTTCATCAACCACCACCCCCCCCCCCCCCACCATAGCCACCTGGCTTCACCTATCCCCTTCTAACTTGTACTCCTTCCCCTCTCCGTACTTTGTTATTCTGGCTGCTTCCCCTTTCCCTTCCAGTCCCGATATATATCAGCATTTCCTTCATAAACACTAGAGATTCTGCAGATGCTGGAAATCCAGAGCAACTCGCACAAAACACTGGAGGAACTCAGCAGGTCAGGTGGTATCTCTGGACTGTTTATTCATTTCCATGGATGCTGCCTGACCTGCTGAGTTCCTCCAGCATTTTGTGTGTGTGTATTGCTCTGGATTTCCAGCATCTGCATATTCTCCTATGTTTATGAAGGATATACTGATCAAAATGACACAAAAATTAGATTGCTAAACAAGCAGTATGTCCGCTGTGTTATTATAGTACCTGAGGAAGTATGTCAGTCTAATGCTTTGTTTGCCTTACAGTACGATGAAAATGCCATGGTAGATGCTGTGGGAAGAATCAACCCTGTCAGTTTTGCTTTTCAAGTGACTGACGATTTTGTCAATTACGACTCAGGCATTTATTCCAAGTAAGTTTCTTGAATCCAAAATATACTCAAATTGAAAACACAATGGATCCTGGTTAACCAGATCACCAGTTAATGGGGCAGTCACTTATTTGGGACAACTCTAAAAGAGCAAAAACTAATCAAGAAAATAGTCAGGATCCCCTTTGTTTATTTGAGACACTATGCCAATTAATTGCCAAACAGGTTCGAATTAACATCAGTCGAGTGCACTTCTGTGGTTGTTAGACGCTGCACCGTGCTTGGTCATCTTCCCAGTATATTTTTCTGTTCCTTTGTCCCTCCGATACTTACTTAGATTTTCCCTCATTACTTCTGAACTGTAGATTCAGAATTATTCATCACATGTACATTGAAACATACAGTGCAATTCTTGATGTGGAGATCACCATACAGTATTCTCATTGTCTTCCAGTTAAAGAGATACCCAGAGCCCTGAGGAGACCTCCATATTCTCATTGTCCTTTCGGTACAGAGGTACCTACAGATATGAGGAGACTTCCATCTTCCATTATCCCCTAGGTACAGAGTTACCTGGAGCCCTGAGGGGACCATATCCTCATCATCCTCTCGGTACAAAGGTTTCCCTTGAATTCCTTAATCAGATTTATTAGTTATATTTCTATTTATGATTCCCAGTTTTGGGCTTATGTACAACAGATACATTTTCTTTGTAGCTACTGTTACGAATGTGCCACAACTCTGAGGGGCCGAAGGGTACAAAGTAGTCCCCTCCTTTTTGAGAATCGCACTATCACTATTAAGTCAGTTCAGGAGACCCAGGAAATGAGAGAAAGACATGCAGAATCCACAAAGAGTTTGGAATGTGTCCTGGCCTCCGAAAGGCGGAACCATTGATTACGGCTATTGTCTCTTGGAGACGGAATTGTGTATTGGATACTGTACGATTCATCGAAGCCCCCAGGCAATGAACCGAGGGGGGGTTGGTGGAGAGATTGCATCATCCCAACCTGATTGACATCTGAGACCCTGTGAGTCAGGATAAAAGAGGGTCTGGGGAACAGCCCTTCAGACGCACCAGAAGAAATGCTAGAACTCCTTTAACAGCGTAATAGCGAAAGCCGGTGGAAAGCCACGTGCGTCCTTTTCCATTTGCCTCTGAATCGGTAGGTCTTTACCACAGAAGCACGGCTTTAGCTAACCACAAAGGGGAAACCAGTCCCCAACGACTCTCAAAGGATTGACATCATAAAAGGAATGGGCAAGTTAAACCTCCATCTTTCTCTCCAACCAAAAAGCTGCAGCTTGAATGAGCTTGAGTGACTTTTATATTTCCATCGGACAATACATTATCCCCTAGACAACGATAGAGCTATTTCTTATTGATTATTATTATACCCGCATTTTTAGATTTAGTGTTGACGATGTATATTATTTGTATGTTTGCATTGATATTATTATTGTGTATTTTTATCAATAAATACTGTTAAAAACAGTACCATCAGACTTCAACGGACCTCTCTATCTTTGCTGGTAAGTGACCCAGTTACGGGATACGTAACACTACCCTATCAAACTCTTCATAAGCTCCATAAAGCTGCCCTTTAATCTTACGTTATTGAGAGGTGAGTCTGGAATCCCAGGAAAGAGGAATATGAGAGAGTACAAACACATCAATAACACATCAATAAACCCCATGAACTAATCTTTTCTCAAACCTGCTTTCAGATTTCTTCACTTGTTCTCTGAGCCATTCAGTAAAGTTAAATGCCCCATAACCTAATCCATTGTTCTACCACTCTTCAGGTGAAATGATCCAGATTGGCAAAAATCTTACTTCTGACAACTTCTGGGATATTTTAGATGTTTGAGATCACTTCTCGTAGGTTTCCTTACTAAAAAGAAAAAAAAGTTGAGTTCTCCTGATGTAACACACAAGCGATTAGAGAAATTTGAACTAAATCAGGCTATCATAAAATTCTGGTACAAAATTTTATGTCTATATTTACAATGTAAAATGCTGATATAAACCTGTCACTCTGCAGTTATACTTCCTCTGTTACAGATGCCGCTGTAATTACACTGTGCGAGTTCTTGCAGACAGTTCTGGAATGGGAGATGTTGAATTGCATAGCATGGTAGTGTAGTGGTTAGCACGACACTATTACAGCTTGGAGTTTGGAATTCAATTCCCACACTGTCTCTAAGATATTTGTACCTTCTCCATGTGAACGTGCGGGTTTCCTCCGGGTGCTCTGGTTTCCTCTCACAGTCCAAAGACGTACCTGTTAGTAGGTTAATTGGACATTGTAAATTATCTCGTGATTAGGCTGAGGTTTAATCGGTGGGTTGCTGGTGTTGCAGCTCAAAGGGCTGGGAAGGTCTATTCCACCTGTATCTTTATTAATAATAATAAATGTAAGTCTTGTATTGCTAATGAAACTTATTTTTAAAATAATCCTTTGACAGCAAACACTGCGCTTCGACCCCAGACAAAGTGAACCACGCCGTGTTAGCAGTGGGCTATGGAGAGGACAAAGGGACAAAGTACTGGATCGTGAAGAACTCCTGGGGTCCTCAATGGGGAATTGATGGGTCAGTGTCATAAAAATTAGACTATCCATGTGAATCTGGGGGATGATGATTAATTGGCAGTAACACAGCTGGTTCAATAGCTGAACAAAGTAGACAGGAATAACAGGATGTTGATGCAAATTTAGAGGTTGGGTTCTGACCTTACGGGAGAAAGCAGGAACAGTTTGCTTGGAGAACATGATACTACATAAATGATCATAGAGGTTTATAAAGTCATGAAAGATGGGGTAAGTCTTTTGCCCAGTGTTGGAAAGTCCAAAACTAGAGGGCGCAGATACAAGGTAATAGGGGAGAGATTGAAAGGGAACTGAGATTGAGCTGTCAGAGAGGGCAGTCGAGGCAGATACAATTGCAACATTTAAGAGGCATTTGGATAAGCAGATGGAGGAAAAGGGCTTGGAGTGTTATGGGACAAATGTGGACAACTGAAACTAGAAGGGAGGAAGCTGTGGTCGCTAAGGACCATATGGGCCGCAGGATCTGTATCTATGCTGTAGATCCTCTATCTATTCCAGAAGGGCTAGGAACGTTACTGGCTTACAAATTACCTTTTGTGTTAACTTTCTAATTCCCATTCCCAAGGGTTGATTATTATGTATAAGCAGCCACAACTATAGAGATTTAAAGGTAATGCACTGAAAATGCTGGAGGAACTCAGCAGGTCAGGCAGTATCGATGGGGAAACAAATAGTCAGAATCAGGGTTAATATCACTGGCATACGTTGTGAAATTTGTTAACTTTGCAACAGCAGTACAATATAATACATAATTATAGAGAGCAGAAAAACTGAATTACTATATACATACATGAAATAAGTAGCGAAAAAATAAAAAAAGTAGTGCGGTAGTGTTGACGAAGGGTCTCAGTTCGCAATGTCAAAAGTGCTTCTTTAAGATGCTGCCTGGCCTGCTGTGTTCCACCAGCATTTTGTGTTTCTTGAATTTCCAGCATCTGCAGATTTCCTCGTGTGTGAGGTAGTGTTCATGGGTTCAACGTCCATTCAGAAATCAGATGGCAGAGGGGAAGAAGCTGTTCTTGAATCATTGAGTGTGTGCCTTTAGGCTTCTGTACCTCCTCCCTGACGGTAACAGTGAATAGTTGACCTGAGACCCTTTGTTAGGACTGGAAAGGAAGGGGGAAGAAGGTACAATAAGAAGGTGGGAGGGAGAAGGTGAACAAGCTGGCAGGTGACAGGTGGGGGGGGGGGGCGAATGAAATAAGAAGCTGGAATGAGGTAGGTGAAGAAGGAATCTGATAGGAGTGAACAGTGAACCATGGAAGAAAGGGAAGGAGGAAGGGAACCAAAGAGAGGTTACAGGCAAGTGAGGAGAAGAAAGTTGCATCCCTCCTTATCAAGCAGTAGTAAATGAAGGCAACTGGACTTGTGTTGTCTGGAAGACGTTTCACCACTCACCAGAGAGGCTTCTTCAGTTCTGATCCATGGTGGGTAGTTTTCCAGTTTATAAACTCTGTTGAGTTGTTTAAAGGTATAGCAATCACATGAGGGTCAATAAGAGTCATAGAGGTAATGAGGGGGTCACTTTGCATGAATGGAGGTGTGAACTGTTGTGGAGACACTGAGGCAGAGATGTTAGGACTACATTGTAAGTAGCTGATAGGTGATGTTGTACCCCACCCCCCTCTGTTCAGGGGTGGATTTTCCCACTCAGAGTGAGTTCATCTGCTCCGTTACTGGAACATAACCTCCGAAATGTTCTTAGTCAAAGATCGATGTGTTCCCTCCTGCTGTTTATGGATGTTTTGTGCACACAAAATTAATACTGTATATCTGAACGTCACAAATGATTGCTTACTCCACTGCAAGTGACACCATACTTCATTTGCTATCAAGACATCCTAAATCTTTCTCTGTGCATTTCGTTTAGCTATTTCTACATTGAACGAGGGAAGAACATGTGTGGATTGGCTGCATGTGCATCCTATCCCATCCCCAAGCTCTGACGTGATGAATGGTCCAGCTGCAGCTGAATCCCAAGCAGACATCGAATCTTAAACTGAAGGGCTGATTACTGCTTAGCAATATATTAAATATGAATCTTTTGTTTTCAATCATTTCAGTATAACTTACACTTAAGTAAAAATGACTGTTCATACTTCTTCAGATTGAAATACTCTTGTGAGTACACAAAATAATCCCTAACATCCAAATTTTAAATTTACTCTGCATGAAATTAAATACACATTTAACAAAATGGACCTCACCTGGCACATGAATCTTTTGTTTGCTTTAATCTAAAACCTGATTGACTTGTTGAATCAAATATTAATATCTGCTATGAAAAGAAATAGTTTTACATAGAAGACAACAAAATAAAGTATTTCTGACACGGAGTTCTATCCACTGGTCAGGATTCTGGAGGAAAACGTTAATAAATAAAATAATTTTTTTAAAAAATAAGTTTGAAATCGACAGTAATCTCGAGAAGCTCTGTTCGGAGCAGAGGCAGGTTAAAGTTTTAGGTGTAGACTTGTCGTCAGAACTGGAAAAGAGGGGTTATGTATCCATCTTCATAAAACTTAGACAAACAAGTACTGGCTTCGAAATGCATTTCTTGAGAGCACACACAAAACTCAGTATAATACAAAAGCAGCAGTCTTAACTTGTGGATGTCCAATCTGAAATAACCAAGTAGAAACACTCAGCAACTAAATCCCAACATACAGTTTCATCTCTGCCCCAAAACTTTCAACAAACCATTTAAAAATAAGAAACCTTAGAAGGATTTAGAAAAGAGGAAACTTTATAAGCCTAAAAGGTCATATTTTTGAAAAAAATCAAGAAGCAAAATATTTCAGGTGCTAAAAAATCTGAACTAAAAGCAGAAAATGCTGGAAATACCTAGCAGGTCAGTCACCTAGAGAGATGAAAAAAATAAAGTTTCAGATTGGTTTATTTTGTCAGAATCATGTGGATACACTCTAATGGCAATGGTTGTAAGGTTCATAGCTCATGATGGACTTTCATATCCTCTCTCTCCTCATCCAGATCCTTTCATGTTCTCTCTCTCCCTCTCAGGTCCTTCCACATCCTCTCTCTCTCCCTTTCCAGATCCTCTCACCTTCTCTCTGTCTCCCTCTCAGATCCTTTCACATTCTCTCTCTCTCTCTCCACCTAATCTCATTCACCATGAACAAAGGGTGCCTCAACAACCAGAAGCCTGTGAACCAAACACTAGTTGGATATAAGAATGCCAGTTTTGTCAATGTATGATTTTTGTGGATTCTAAGCATTTCCTGTTTTTATTTAGAAAACAAAATCTGAGACACGTTTACACTGTGAAGCATTCTTATTATGTGTGGCAATACAGATGCTGCAATTTGATGGTAAATCATGTTTTCTGCTTTCAATTACAATCACCATCAATCATCAGCTGTTTGTTATTTTAGTGTTATTAGCTGAAAGCAGAATTGCTTTCATTCAAATGCTTACCAATGGAAGCTGTTCAATCCTGAGTTTTTCAGCTCAACTGTCCTTAGATCTGTATCAGCTCCAGCTTCAGTAACACTCAATACCCTTTAATAAAAATCAAAATCAAATTTCTATTTCCAATTGACTTACATGCTCTACATCTTTTAAGGAGAGAGGGATTTATATTTTCACAGCTGCTTAACACCCTCAGATATTCCACTGTTATTTTCATACAGAGTTTGAATTAATTATTATGTTTTTGTATACGAATCATGTTTCTTTCATGGCTATAAAATTTGTATCCTTTTGCAAACAAGTGTTCAGTTTTCTTTAATGAGGTGACATTGTCTTTGTGTAATGTTCAGAATCAAAATCAAGTTTAATATCACCAGTATACGTTGTGAAATTTGCTAACTTTGCAGCAGCAGTACAATGCAATACGTAATAGTAGAGAAAAAACTGAATTACTGTACTAATATATATTAAATAGTTAAATAAGTAGCACAAAAAAAAATAAGTAGTGAGGTGGTGTTCATGGGTTCAATGATCATTTAGAAATCAGATGTGTTACGTTCCCCATAACTGGGTGCCAGACCAGCAAAGACAGAAGTATCTGTTGGAGTCTGGTGGTACTATATTCAAAAGTGTTTATTAGTAAAATAAGCAAAACAATACCAATAATGCAAATATACATATAACACAAGTTAGCAGCAATAAACCTAAA
Organism: Hypanus sabinus; assembly: GCF_030144855.1. Classification (NCBI taxonomy): domain Eukaryota; kingdom Metazoa; phylum Chordata; class Chondrichthyes; order Myliobatiformes; family Dasyatidae; genus Hypanus; species Hypanus sabinus. Next base: position 43,224,627 of record NC_082733.1, on the reverse strand, counting down.
AGTGTAGGAATAATAATAAGCAATAATAAACAAACTCTATCGATGTCTAGGGGTAAATGAATTGTCATAGAAAAGTATAAAGTTCAGTTCATGTGTGCTGAGGTAATTATGCTTGTTGGGTTGTAATCGTTGGAGAGAGAGAGCGTGAGAGATTAAGCAGTTGCAGTCAGCAAACCTTCCTGTTGCCTTTTGATTCCGTTGCACCGTTGTTGTGGTGGTCATTCAGCTAGTGACCCCTCCGTCCTTCAGCTAGACCATTCTTCTGTGGTGGACTCATCACTCTGGCATGAGTGGACACACACACAAGTCCCCACTGGCCCTGCTGTAACACTGTGAGCTTTACTGACCGATCTCCTGGTTCGGTCTCTGAAGCCCCCACCTTTCTGTGGGTTCCCAACACTCAATCAGTGTCCACTGCCGTGTCTGAAGGGTGTCTCTCCAGACCTGTCTTTTTATCCCCACTCACGGGGTCTCAGCTATCCATCAACTCTGAATGACTGTGTCCATCAAATCAGGCCACTCCTGCTATCTCCTGAGGAATGTTAACGTGCAAAGTAGTAAAAGGTAAATAATCCTTGTAGAAGTCATAATACAGTTAATCAACAGTCTCTCTCCCCTCTTATCTGTAGCAAATGTTCTTGCCTGGGCTTTATCTCTCTCTCTCAATAGTAGCATAACAACAGCAATAGTTCATGGTTCTCAGGGAGGGGGGGGATGGGTAACTCTGCACCCCATTGTCCATCAGATCTGTTCATCACTCATAACTGATGGCAGAGGGGAAGAAGCTGTTCCTGAATTGTTGAATGTGTGTGCCTTCATTCTTCTGTACCTCCTTCCTGGCAGCAATGAGAAGAGGGCATGAACTGGGTGATGGGGTGTCCTTAATGATGGACACCTTTTTGAGGCCCCGCTCCTTGAAGATGTTCTGAATACTACGGAGGCTAGTGCCCATGATGGAGCTGACTAATTTTACAAGTCTCTGCAACTTTTTCGATTCTGTGCCTGACCCTTCACCAGACAGTGATGCAGACCATTAGAATGCTCTCCACAGTATATCTGTAGAAATTTGCAAGTGTATTTGGGGACATACCAAATCTCAAACTCTGAATGAAATATAGCCGCTGTCTTGCCTTCTTTATAGCTGCATCGATACGTTGGGTCCAAATTAGGTCCTCAGAGATATTGACACCCAAGAACTTGGAATAGCTCACTTTTTCCACTACTATTCCCTCTATGACGACTATATGTGTTCCCTTACCCTTTCTGAAGTACACAATCAGTTCTTTGATTCCTGACGTTACCTGCAAGGTTGTTGCTATATCACCACTCAACTAGCTGGTATATCTTGCTCCTGCAGTGTCCTCTTGTCACTATCTGAGATTCTGCCAACAATTTGTTGTATCAACAGCAAATTTATAGATGGCGTTTGTTAAGATCACGTTAAGCTCTTTATATCCAACAATTGCATAGGCATGTTACATTAGTGCCAGAATGTGTGGTGACACTTGCAAATTGCCCCAGCACAGCCTTAGGTTAAAGATTGGCTGTATTTGTCACGTGTACATCGAAACACAGTGAAATGTGTCATTTTCATCAATTCAAATCAGTGAGGATTGTGTTGGGCAGCCCACAAGTGTCACCACCCTTCCTTTGCCAACATAGCATCTGGATGTCTTTGGAAACCAGAATACCAGGAGGAAACACACACAATCATCAGGAAATTGTATAATTTCCTCACAGTCAGTGGCAGGAATGGAACCCCAACAGTAACCACTGGCACTGCAATACAGGTTGCATTGATTGTTAATGAAAACAATGCATTTCACTGTAAGTTTTGATGTATATGTAAAAAATAAATGAAACTTCCAAGTTCAAAGCACATTTATTATCAAAGTATGTATGCAGTATACAACCCTGAGATTTGTCTTCCCAGACAGCCAGGAAACGAAGTAAACTATGGAACCTGGTTGAAGAAAAATATCAACCCCTCCCCCAAGCAC